>NW_027661931.1:0-15905 GCF_963422515.1 Blennius ocellaris | reverse complement strand
CCGAAGCCTCGTGTTGAGTCGTGTTCTGCGGAGAAAAAAGATGTTTTGTCTCGTCATGTGGGTGTGGCCTAAACGTCAGAGCGTTTTCTAAGCTGGCCCGAAAGCTTCAAAGTTATTATAGCATATTGTCAATGTGGCTAAAATGGGACAATTTGTTTTAGCTCATGTGAAAACATTTAGAAAATTGTGTGAAAGTATGAACATTTGTCGTGTTGCAGTGGTTATTATTAATGCCTCACAGCATTATATAACCTCATATAACATTTCTGACCCACATCGTGTGTGTGTGTGTGTGTGTGTGTGTGTGTGTGTCCGGTAATGGACCATCCGGGGTCTTTTTGTTAGCAGCTCCAGTGCCTTTGCAGGATAAAGGAGTATAAATGATTTATTGTTGAATCTGTGTCTCACTCAGGATTTTCCCCCGACTGTGTGTTTCCATGTTTACAGATTTATCTTCTGCTTTTTGCCAGGAATTAGTTTGGCACAGCAAATGGCCGTAATGTCGACTCTCGTTCTGGTTCGTCTGAGAGAAAACAGATAAATTCACATCTTCTTGAGCAGAATGAGACGCTGGATGAGGCGAGTTTTTGCCGGGGTTTTTCCGTCCTGCTGCAGTGATTTCTGCAGGTTTGCCCGCCTCTCGCGCCATCGTATTTTTTTGAGGAGACAAAAACATCAAAATAACCATTTCTGAGGAGACGCGCACCTCGCACGGCGGCGGGGCGGCGTTCGGGTTGACGGCGGGAAACCACAGCGTGTCACATTATGCAAGACGGGCTGGGAGAGCCTGCTGACTCCCAGCATGCACTGCGGCCTCCATTATTTATGGCGTTGCCAGGGGTGGAGTCTGACAGCTGGTAGTCAGGGATGGAGACCCCCACCCAACACACACACACACACAGGTGCATGTGTGTGTGTGTGTGTGTGTTGGGTGGGGGGGAGGGGAACGGGGTGGGGGTCATTGTGCTCTGGAGAACGAGGTCTCAGAGGGTGTGTCGTGTATTTGTTATGCGCTGGAGATATCACTTCGTTGTGTGAGACGAGTCGACGGGATTCACTCACGAGGGATCGGGTCTTTATTGTTTCAACAACGCGGGAGGGAATGTTGTAAAAAAACCCAGATGAGAACTTGCGAATCGCGGCGAGCTTACGTTTTTTTTCCACCGACGCGCTGCTGCACCGGGGAAAACAACCTATGATTAATTCACCGTGCCACGGAAAAGTCTCGTGTATAATTCACAGAACCTCCGACACGCCGACTGAAGGCAGCTCGTCACGTCGTCGTCACGCGGCGAGTCAGCGGGGGGGTTTTTTGCGTCACTAATTGTCCTCACGGGTTTCTGTTTAAATAAGCTGTACGTTTTTCTGGGGTCGCTTTTCTCGTCGCTTCCAGTTAGGATTCCTGCCTCCACCTTTTAAAAGGGTGGACAAAATCATGGCAACATTTCTGTGGCAAAACAAAAAAAAAACCAACAAGAATCAAACACAGTAATAATATTATTATTATTATTTTTTCATTATTTTTTCTTTTTTACATTTTGGTAACTATTTAATTATAATTTTGTAACCTTTCATGTTGCGTGTGTATGTGTAAATACCTATCTTATTATTATTATTATTTTTTATTGTAGTGTGTACTGTGTGTGTGTAATTATTCCTTCTTTTTTTTTTTTTTTTTTTCTTTCTTCCTATTATTATTGGGGGGGGGGGCTGTGGGAGGGGGAAAAAAAAAATCAAAAACAAGCAAGAGTAACTACCCTTGTTTTCTGTCACCTGTGTGTACAATCAATGTGCTTGACAAATAAACATGTAAAAAAAAAAAAAAAAAAGAATCAAACACAGGAAACTGGTCGCCCTTCAAAATAAAGGAACTCTCAGGAACTATTATTGGGCAGCCCAACTTCGAGCTCCAATATTGTGGATAACTAAAGATAAAGATGCTATACGTGTTGGAATCACTCCCATTTACTACTGGGTCGATGCAAAAGAAGCTTAAAGAATTGATTTTAGAAACAATAACAAATATGGTCAACAATGCAAAGGAAATGACCAAAAAATAACCAAAAACCCAGACTTGATACTGACTTTGCACTACGGATGCAGGATTTGATCAATGGAGAAGCAATGGGTTTGTAGCACACATTTTACAAAGAGAAAAATATGAAATCATTTGAACTTAAACAGGAATTTAATTGACCAACTAATGACGTTTATATATATTCACAGTTGAGAAACGTGGCGAATGGGAAAGAATAAGCAAAGTTGAAGCGTTGGAGTCATTTACAGAGGACGACTTAAGAAAAGACTCATTTGAAAAAGATATAAAGCTCTATACAATATGAATCAAATGGTAATAATATTGATGCTACAGAAAGATGGGAACTGGAAGCAAATGTAATAATAACAGATGATGAGTGGGAATAAACATTCAGATCTGGACAGAAGCTAAGTAACAGTCCATCTCGGTGGGAGTTTGAGTGGAAAGTGGAGATGCGCTACTTTACTGCGCCGTCAATCACTTCAAAATAAAGTGACGGTCGGTGACATCACCCACTTATTCTGGGATTGCCCAAAAATCATAGACTTTTGGAAATCAGTGAAAAAAGGTATTGCCCCAACCTTATATAAACCTTGGATGTTACCTGCTGATCTGATAGACACAGGAGGTAAAGACTGTTGTTTTTATGGAAAAAAAAACTACTGCAAGACTACAACTGCCACTGGAAACCAATACCACAAGCAATACAGATCTAAACACTTTATTTAGATTTTTCCCTTTTCCCCAACTCAGTGACCGTCTGTGGAATCAGTCTGATTAATGTTTGATTCTGACGTTCAATATATATTTAACGGCTCTTATAAGTTCTATGTAATATGATTTCAATTAAGTTGATTATAAATTGAAACAAGTGTGAATTTATGTGACATCTTCATTAGGTTTTGTTTATGTTGGATAACTAAAAAGTAAAAAAAAAAAACAATTATACAGTGTCCCGGGGGGGTATTTGTATGTAATACCTTTGGGAGCAGTGTGTGGCTGTTTGCAGGTGTGTGTAACATGAAGCTGATGGAGTGTGTGTGTGTGTGTGTGTGTGTGTGTGTGTGTGTGTGTGTGTGTGTGTGTGTGTGTGTGTGTGTGTGTGTCCTCTGTCTGACATGGATCTACCCAGGAGTCATGTTTCTCACACACACACATTGACAAGTTACACCCTCGACCGACTTACTTTTTCATTTTCAGTTACAAGCTCATTAACTTTACACTTCCATGTAATTAAGTACTTTCTCTAGACCCTTGTTTACACAACGTTTCAAGTGAAAACGTGTCATTCCTGCTCTTTCACTTGAAAACCTTGTGACGTACACCGGCCTCGGTGTGATCAAGCTGTACAGATGATGGCTGATGTTGTTGTCATGCACAATAATTGACATTTCTGTTAAGGTTGCCGTCGGAGGAATAGTCCTTTTTTTTTTTTTTTTATCAGTTGCCTCGTTTTCTTTGGTTTCCTTGTCGGCAGGCCTGAGGGGGAACATTTATCTGTTGTGCTGTAACAAGGTCAGTGAGCGTCAGACTCCTCCCCCGCTGCTGGAGGAGACCCAACAATACCGATAACATACAAGACTCAACTCAACTCAACTTTATTTATAAAGCGCTTTAAGCAGCCGTAGCGGAGGCAAAGTGCTGTACATTGAAATACAAATATGAGGCAACATAAAAACATTAAAACGATAAAAACAATAAAAAAGTTAAAGCAATAAAAACAATCAGATGGTAAAACAATAAAAAAAAAACAAAAAAAAAACGAAGGCACTAAAACCAGAGCAGAGTCTCACGCTGAGGTAAAAGCCAAAGAATAAAAATGGGTGAGCGATGGTTTTTAAAACGATCATTCGGGCGATTATTTTATGGAATAGTGGACTCTTCTAACTCCGTTAGTTAACCTTCACTGGTGAACTAACTTCGCCGTAGTGAATCATGATGCCAAGCTAGCAAACGTCAGTCTAATAATGTGTTTCGGTGGGAAACGACCACACCGTGATTAAGCTAACGCTAATCATGAATTGCCAAACGTAACGTTGAACAGATACGTCTGATGTTACTACAACCTGTTTGCTCCCGTAGCTAGCAGCTCTACACTTTGTTGGCGCTTGTGGCTAGATAGCGGTGTTCTGCTAGCTGTAAGTTAGCCACCGTTACCATTCATGCCAGCATGATATGCTATTTCTAGCTAAAGTTAGCCAAACACAGATGTTTAGCCACTAGCGACTAGCAGTAACCAAACACAAACACAGCTAGCTAGCACCACCGGGGTGCGCGGAGCTCAAGCTCACGTTGCTCAATTGAAAGTAAATTAATTTAGCAAACATTAGCGATTAGCTTTGTTCTGGTCACTCAGTGCGTGTGACGAGTGGGCGTGGCAACGCGCCGACTTACGGATCAGAGCTCCAAGAATCGTGCTTGAAAGTAAAACTTGCAGTTGCACACACACACATCTTTATATTGATTGAACTGAAAAACCTTTCAGTTGACTTGACTTTAATCTATTGGACGCCACTGCTGATTCACCATTTTGTGTGTGTGTGTGTGTGTGTGTGTGTGTGTGTGTGTGTGTGTGTGTGTGTGTGTGTGTGTGTGTGTGTGTGTGTGTGTGTGTGTGTGTGTGTGTGTGTGTGTGTGTGTGTGTGTGTGTGTGTGTGTGTGTGTGTGTGTGTGTGTGTGTGTGTGCTGCTTTTATATCGATACTTCCATCACGTTTATGTCCCATATGGTGCTTTCCTTATTGCTGTGTTACTTTCAATCAAGCTACAGTAAAGTCTGTACAGTGTGTATCCGTGTGTGTGTGTGTGTGTGTGTGTGCGTGTGTGCGTGTGTGCGTGCGTGCGTGCGTGCGTGCGTGCGTGTGTGTTTGTGTTTGTGTGTGTGTGCGCATGCACTAAGCCTATTAGCATTATTAGGGGATGGCCGTCCCACTTAAGAAACTGCAGTGCACCTTAGGAATTTATCACTTCAGCTTTTACAGACACTCCTCTTTCCTCTCTTGTGTCTTCTCATCTTTCAGCAGCTTCCTTCTGTTCTCTCTGAACTCGTCTTTTCTCTCTAAACTCGTCTATTCTCTCTAAACTCGTCTGTTCTCTCTAAACTCATCTGTTCTCTCTAAACCCGTCTTTTCTCTCTAAACTCGTCTTTTCTCTCTAAACTCGTCTGTTCTCTCTAAACTCGTCTTTTCTCTCTAAACTCGTCTGTTCTCTCTAAACTCGTCTTTTCTCTCTAAACTCATCTGTTCTCTCTAAACCCGTCTTTTCTCTCTAAACTCGTCTTTTCTCTCTAAACTCATCTGTTCTCTCTAAACCCGTCTTTTCTCTCTAAACTTGTCTTTTCTCTCTAAACTTGTCTGTTCTCTCTAAACTCATCTGTTCTCTCTAAACTCATCTGTTCTCTCTAAACCCGTCTTTTCTCTCTAAACTCGTCTTTTCTCTCTAAACTCGTCTGTTCTCTCTAAACTCATCTGTTCTCTCTAAACTCATCTGTTCTCTCTAAACCCGTCTGTTCTCTCTAAACTCGTCTTTTCTCTCTAAACTCGTCTGTTCTCTCTAAACTCATCTGTTCTCTCTAAACCCGTCTTTTCTCTCTTAACTCGTCTTTTCTCTCTAAACTCGTCTGTTCTCTCTAAACTCATCTGTTCTCTCTAAACCCGTCTTTTCTCTCTAAACTCGTCTTTTCTCTCTAAACTCATCTGTTCTCTCTAAACCCGTCTTTTCTCTCTAAACTTGTCTTTTCTCTCTAAACTTGTCTGTTCTCTCTAAACTCATCTGTTCTCTCTAAACTCATCTGTTCTCTCTAAACCCGTCTGTTCTCTCTAAACCCGTCTTTTCTCTCTAAACTCGTCTTTTCTCTCTAAACTCATCTGTTCTCTCTAAACCCGTCTTTTCTCTCTAAACTTGTCTTTTCTCTCTAAACTTGTCTTTTCTCTCTAAACTCATCTGTTCTCTCTAAACTCATCTGTTCTCTCTAAACCCGTCTTTTCTCTCTAAACTCGTCTTTTCTCTCTAAACTCGTCTGTTCTCTCTAAACTCATCTGTTCTCTCTAAACTCATCTGTTCTCTCTAAACCCGTCTGTTCTCTCTAAACCCGTCTTTTCTCTCTAAACTCGTCTTTTCTCTCTAAACTCGTCTTTTCTCTCTAAACTCGTCTGTTCTCTCTAAACTCATCTGTTCTCTCTAAACCCGTCTTTTCTCTCTTAACTCGTCTTTTCTCTCTAAACTCGTCTGGTCTCTCTAAACTCGTCTGTTCTCTCTAAACCCGTCTTTTCTCTCTAAACCCGTCTTTTCTCTCTAAACCCGTCTGTTATCTCTAAACCCGTCTTTTCTCTCTAAACTCGTCTGTTCTCTCTAAACCCGTCTTTTCTCTCTTAACTCGTCTTTTCTCTCTAAACTCGTCTTTTCTCTCTAAACTCGTCTGTTCTCTCTAAACTTGTCTTTTCTCTCTAAACTCGTCTTTTCTCTCTAAACTCGTCTTTTCTCTCTAAACTCGTCTTTTCTCTCTAAACTCGTCTTTTCTCTCTAAACTTGTCTTTTCTCTCTAAACTCGTCTTTTCTCTCTAAACTCGTCTTTTCTCTCTAAACTCGTCTGTTCTCTCTAAAGTCGTCTTTTCTCTCTAAACTCGTCTTTTCTCTCTAAACTCGTCTTTTCTCTCTAAACTTGTCTTTTCTCTCTAAACTCGTCTTTTCTCTCTAAACTTGTCTTTTCTCTCTAAACTCGTCTATTCTCTCTAAACCCGTCTTTTCTCTCTTAACTCATCTTTTCTCTCTAAACTCGTCTGTTCTCTCTAAACTCGTCTGTTCTCTCTAAACTTGTCTTTTCTCTCTAAACTTGTCTTTTCTCTCTAAACTCGTCTTTTCTCTCTAAACTCGTCTTTTCTCTCTAAACTCGTCTGTTCTCTCTAAACTCATCTGTTCTCTCTAAACTCATCTGTTCTCTCTAAACTCGTCTTTTCTCTCTAAACTCGTCTATTCTCTCTAAACCCGTCTTTTCTCTCTTAACTCGTCTGTTCTCTCTAAACTTGTCTTTTCTCTCTAAACTCGTCTTTTCTCTCTAAACTCAAATGTTCTCTCTGAACTCATCTGTTCTCTCTAAACCCGTCTTTTCTCTCTAAACTCGTCTTTTCTCTCTAAACTCGTCTTTTCTCTCTAAACTCTAGCTAATAAGAAAATAAAGTAATTTTCTTGAAACTAGAACAATAGTCTTAGCGGACAATTTTGTTTTAAGCAAAAATGATTTATTAGTCAAAAACAAGTAATCTTTCACTTAATTTAAGAAATGACATCTTTCCTCGATTTTACTTTTTGCAGTGTATCATCTTAATTCTTTCAAGATTTTTGATTAAGTAAAATTCACCTGCCGCATGGACAGATAATGTCACTAGTTTTAAGTAGTTTTCTTCTTAAATTTGTTGTCTATATCTTATATTTGGGATACCAAATGAGCGTGGCTCTACGCTTCATGTTCGGCAGCCGCCTTGAGGTCAGACATGGTCCCCAGTAGTGTTTTACCACAATTTCATCCAGTTTTGTGTTCATTTTTCTTCAAAAACGATCTGGTGTGAACGCTAGTTTTGGAAACGGAGAGGCGGAAATACCTGCTTTTAGCCTAATGCTGTATTTGTGGTGCAGACGAGTGATTGGTCTTGCGTTCAGACTAATCGTGGCTCCACGGGGGGGGGGGGGGGGACGCGTCAGGCAGGAAGCGAACAGCTGATGTTTAGAAGTGTACGGATGTGTGAGGGTCGGAGGGTTGAGCAGATCTCGTCGGGTTTCCCAGGAAGTGTCGCAGAGGTGGTTTTGGAAATCCGTCTGAAGACAGAGCAGCTCGGTTTGTTCGGTACAAGGAGGAAAAGTGGGGGGAGTGCATTTTGTTAGAGGTGGGGGAAAAAATAACGACTGGCACGAGAAAGTACTTGGATTAAACAGTGAGTAAGAAGTAAAAATATCTCAACAAAATAACACATCAAGACGAGTTCGACCACAAGGCATCTGGTGGTGGTTTGACAGGAAACCATCCTGTCAGAAAGTCTTACGATGCAGGAACCTTGTAACCAGCACCGACCCTTTCCTCCTCAACAAACGTCTATTTTTAATGGTTTTTGATGTGAATCTTGCCGTACTTTTCAAAATGCTACTCTCACGTGTGCAACAAGTTACCCAAGTAAATGGAACGACACGCCTCTGGGACGTGGTCGTAATGTGACGGCTGATCTGAGTACCTACTGTTTTGTGTTTGGGCGTGAGTGGAATCAACCTCTCGTCACTTTCCGTCAGTAAGGAGAAGTGTCATTTAATGGACGTTAAAGTGAAAGCAGGGTTCATCGCCTCCCACTCAGGGTTGTTTCCCCCTGCTCTTTCATTCAGCTCTGGTAGGATCCATGATGACCCCCCCCTCTTTCAGTCCAAGCACTTGTTTCCTGGAAGCTCTGTGCCGGACGGACGCTCACGACGATGATTCAGTGGTGATTCAGACTTTCACTGAACCGCCAAAGCTTCAGCTGATAAACCATGGAGTACTTTCTTTTTTCTTACGCCGAGCAACGTGAAGGAACGGCAGTCGGCGGTGCGACGCCTGGACAGACGGGATCGACTCTGTCGGACGTCTTGAGCGTCTTCCTGGTCCTTCGGAAGCTGAAACATGAGGGCTCACAGTCGGGGGTCTTGTTGTGCCCTTGTAATCCCTGTCAATATTGATTATAGAGGCGTGTGTGTGTGTGTGTGTGCGCATCCAGTCTTTATTGGATTTTGGTTTGTGTGTGTGTGTGTGTGTGTGTGTGTGTGTGTGGGTGTGGGCTTCTCACCACAAACCTCTCTGGACTCCATGTCGTCCATGATTACGGCGGAGTTGTTTGTCCTTGATCTTACACACACTTTGAGTTTCTCTGTTTCAGCCGGTTTGGTTTCGCAGCTGATGGTCGTGTGTCGGGTTGATTCCCTCACATTGCAGGCAAATGAGACCCAATTCTGATCACACCGACCCGTAACCCATGTTGGGGTGCTGCAGCTCCCTGGACAATACAAATAGCACCCCGAAGAAATATGACCTTTTTTTTTTTTTTTTTTTTATTCCTCCCCGGGGGGGAAACACAAACTTACAACAGCTCAAGGTAAAAAGGTGCAGAACTTATAAAATTAAGGAATTAAAATATGTAAATATCTAAACAAGAGCAAAAAAGAGCACAAAAAATAGAATATGTAAAAAGAAAAAGAAAAAAATAAAGCAATCCAGTAAAAAGAAAAATCCTCTAAAAATAGAGTGAATTGCCAGGATTGATATACACGTTGACCCCTGACTGTGTCGGTTGGTCCACCTGTTCAGGGTGTGTCCAGGTTCCAGTGTTGGCGCGGGTCGGCTGCACCCCCAAGACACCTTTGACATTGAAATAGCATGTGATTTTTATTGTTATTATTGAGCCAGCGTCTCGTTAGAAGAGCCTCCAGAACTAATCGGGTCCTTCACTCTGTGGGTCTCCAGCACTGAAGTTTATCCACAAAGACTTTTGCTTCTCATTCATCCTCTCTCTCTCTCACACACACACACACACACACACACACACACTGGCTCACAGGAAGCCGAGGGATCAAACCGCCTGTTTTCCTGAGGTGCAGTCGCCCCGTCGACCGCTGCATCGTTCTGTGAAATGTAAATGACGAGCGGGGAGAGATCGGCTGCGTGATCCAGCCCAGTCATTATCATCCTACACACACACACACACACACACACACACACACACACACACACACACACACACACACACACACACACACACACACACACACACACACACGCACACACACGCAAAACTGGTCCCCTGAAATCAACGTGCTGAGGCGTGGCGAGACAGATCGGTTTTTTGAGTGTGTGTGTGTGTGTGTGTGTGTGTGTGTGTGTGTGTGTGTGTGTGTGTGTGTGTGTGTGTGTGTGTGTGTGTGTGTGTGTGTCTCCCCAAAAACCACGCTGTGCTTACAATAACCTGCATAATCAATGACCCCCCCCCCTACACACACACACACACACACACACACACACACACACACACACACACACACACGTCTTGGTCAATTAAATTGACACTGCAGTTAAAACCAGTTTTAATCTTACTTGGTCACACTTCCAATATTAATCCTTTGTTCACACACTCGTTCTGTATTAACCTCTCGATATCTTTCAAACTGAAACTACTAAAACTGCTATTTTTTTGAATTTATAGTACTTGCATGTTCTATATGGCTATCTCAAGCTTTTCTTAGTGTTATTTACTCACGTATGAAATGTTATTCTGTCTCTATTGATAGCCTCACTCTTTTTTTTTCCATTTTGCACCAAGATATTTACCACGTTTTGAACACGTTAATCACATTTTCTTCCTCTGCATGTCACATTTCGACCAGTGGGTCGCCTCACCTCCTGCACGCCGGTCATTTGATTTAAAAGGACAAAACCTTGCGTTGTTTTGACCCTCCGGAGACCCTCGTGGAGGAAAATCCATCTCAATCTCTGAATAACGACGCGACACAGCAGGAACAGTTACACTGCTCACTTGGGGAGAAAATGTAATGTGATCTGACCCACAGGACCGGACCAGGAAATACAAAGGATTATTGGTAAAACGAGAGGAATTGCGACATCTGATCGGGGATTATGGTCGGTCTTTCCCTCCCTTCAGGCGCTGGAAGCCCGTCGACCTGCTCCCGCAGTGTTTCTCACGCCGTGGATCATGAACCAGTGAAAGCCGCGAAGCGCCGACTCATCGCGAGGAGAAAAACTGATTTTGTCCAATAGTTATGAGGTGCTTTTTTGAAGATTTCCACGATTTCTATGCGTCAGTCAAAAAACAGGCGTGGGAGAGCTTAGAGGTCTGCGACCTTTGCGAGGAAAAGAGCAGAGTTAGCGGTGAGTTAGCAAGGAAGCTAGCAGCGCTGCCTGAGCTAAAGGGAGAGCGGCTAACGCTAACAGCTCAAGGTCTCATGTACGTCAACAAGTGGAAACTTTTTGTTGTGCCTGTTTACGGGACAACGGTGCTCTGAGCCACAGAAACTGTGACTTTTTAAAAAAATTGTATTATTTAAGGGAGTGCAGATAAACAATACAAAACAGTAAACAATTCCAAAGATGTGTGAAAATGAACAATACATTCTATATACAAAGTAATACAAACAAGTGCTGCCTCAAATACTATTTACATAATGTGTGCGTGCTTGTATATGAAACACTAAGTGTGACTTGGTTATGTTTATGGAGGAAACCGAGGAGAAAGGAAATAGTTTGTATAGTAACATAGAAAGGAGCCAAAGAAGAAAAAAAAAAAAGTGAAATTATCCATTTGGTAGAAATTGAATGAGTTTGTTTGGAATTAGGGGTTTTTATTGTCATAAATTCAGGGAGTGTTGACTGAGATTGCGTAATAATATAGTCAGACAGCAGATTTTTGAAGAGGCGAGGCAGTGACTCATCACTCACAGTCCTCGTTCTCCTGGACTTGGTACTTTTATTTTGACGGTCACCGTAATAACAATCCACTTTGGTCGTCTGTCTTCTAGAATGTCTGTGTTCTCCCGTTGTTATTGTGTAGAGCACGTTGTTCTCTGCTGTGTGTGTGTGTGTGTGTGTGTGTGTGTGTGTGTGTGTGTGTGTGTGTGTGTGCGCTTTCATTACAGAAACGAACTACAGCACCACTAGTGGCCCGACATGAAAACTGCATTGCTTTCTGTGTTTCCGTCTCTCACTATGCACACATTTGAGTTCTCACCGTTGTTGTTGTCGTCAGTGTCTAAAGAGAGAAACTAAGTGTGTGTGTGTGTGTGTGTGTGTGCGTGTGTGTGTGTGTGTGTGTGTGTGTGTGTGTGTGTGCGCCTCCTGCTAAGATACAGTCTGTTATTCAGTCACGCTCTCTCACTTCCTCTCTCTTCTCTCCTCTCACTTCTTGTCCTTGTCTGTCTCTCTCTCTCTCTTGCTCTCTCTCTCTCTCTCTCTCTCTCTCTCTCTCTCGCTCTCTCTCTCTCTCTCCTTTCTCTCCGCATCACATCAGACTCGTCGTATCCCTCGTTCACACAGACGAAATCCACCATTCTTTGTCTTCTTTCTTTGGCTGCATCCTTCTCTCTAGGATCACCGTCTGTCACACACACACACACACACACACACACACACACACACACACACACACACACACACACACACACACACACACACACACACACACACACACACACACACACTCTGACTGAAAACACTCGGAGCTCCACAGCTTTAAACTCCTCCGATCAGACCTGATTGATAATTAATGATGGTGCTGATATTTGCAGGAACTCTCATACTCCATATACTTCATACTTCATATACTTCATACTTCATATACTTCATACTTCATATACTTCATATACTTCATATACTTCATACTTGTCCAGGTGAGGCAGCTAAATCTTCAGCTCCACAGTGTGGGGAAGCCTCTCCTGTAGGGGGCGCCACGTCAATGTGAGGCAGGTGCAGCAGCACCACAAGTGCCCCTGAAGCCTTCCTCCTGTATGATCGGGGGCAAAAACACTTTTATTTCGTGGGGTAACTAGCCATGTGCCAACATGTATTATTCATAGACGAGATCCGCTGCTGCTGTCGTCCAGGTTGCCAGATCGGACTGAGCGTTTACAGCACAAACACAACATGAAACCACATAAGAAAAATAATAAAATCACAACTTCTGTGCCTGTTTAAAATATAAAAGCACAATTAGCGCTCTACAAACAGATTTGCATCATGTTGCCACACCGTCAGACCTCTGTTCACTCGACGGCGTTTCAAGTGGAAAAAGAGCCGTTTTCGTTTCCATCTACTGAGCATGGTGCAGAAAAAAAACCGTCTTACTGCGGCCTGAGTTTCCCCTGTCTGCAGGGTGTTTAAGAACTTCTGTTTTCCTCCTTCGGAGTCGTTTTCACAAAGTTGCAGTTTCCGCGAGCACCGTTGACTCACAAACACAACAAAGGTTTTGCATTTTCACTTGAAAACGAGTTCCAATGATCTTAGAAACCACCACAGAAGTAAAACAAAGCAATATAAACAGTACAAGAGTTTTAGGACCACTTCAAAAAAAAAAAAAAAAGAAATACATTTTTAAATCCAGATGCCAGAGCAGAGGGAGGAGCCTAGCTTGACTGTGATTGGCTAAACCCCCCGATGACACTATATAGGGTTTGATTTCTGATTGGCTGGTTGGAGCGACACTATTTTTAACAACTGACACAAGCCAGAGAGAGAGAAAGAGAGAGAGAGGACACTTTCTCCACCTCTGGGGCGTCGTTCCAGCTGTGGAGAGGATTTATCACCGTTGGAAAACCTTTGGAAAGTCAATTTTGCATGATGTGACCGATTTCAACATGTTGATTTCCTTCAGCTGAGAATGAATCAGACACTCCACCACCGTAAAAAAAAAAAGTTTTTACCTTTACTTTCACAAGAATCTTTGCCTGTCAGCGTGCGGCTCGCCCATCCAGTGATGGGGGGTGGAGCCCATCAAAACCCCCCCCCAAAAAACGCGTTTAGTGCTTCATGTTGGGAGGGGGGGGGGCGCTCGTTCAGTGTAAAATATGTTAAATTATACATTTGAAGTTGAGCTTCGGGCTTCGTTTCATTACCATGGAGACTTGATGTGGAAGCCGGGCGTGCGTGTGTGTGTGTGTGTGTGTGTGTGTGTGTGCGTGTGCGTGTGTGTGCGTGAGTCTTGTCTCAAACTGTCTCTGCTGCTTCATTCATCAGAAGGGAAACGTGACGCCGTCGATTCCTCGACTCCTCTTTGTTTGTCTCTGATTCTTTTGGCTGCAGCCACGCCTCCATCTGTCTCCTCATCTGCCTCTCCTCTCCTCCGTCTCCCCCGCCTACGTTTTCTCACATGTTCCGTGCCCCTGGTACTCTGAGGACGTCGCGCGTGTGTGTGTGTGCGTGTGTGTGTGTGTGTGTGTGCGTGTGTGTGTGTGTGTGTGGTCACAGCAGGGGCTCCAGAAGCTTTCAGGGGGGGTGGGGGGGGCGCGGCCTCGTCCGAGCCCAGAGACGGTGCTCTCTGCCCAGAGACGGTGCTCTCTGCTGGGCCTCGGCAGGGCGGAGCTCCCCTGCTGCTTCTGCACACTCAGCGAAATATTTAACCTGTTTGTGACTCTCATGGTTTCTCTATCTGGCTGTCTTTTTTTTTCTCCAGCATTATTGATTTGAAGGATTGGCTTTCAAAGTAATTTTGACACATTTTGGCAGGATTATTACGTGTATTTGACACAGAAACATAAGCGGCGGCTGATTTCTCTGCAGTCAAAGTGGCACGAACTCAACAGGCTCAGATACGGTCGTCACAAATATGGTTTTCAGAAACGTATTTCTGAAAACCGCTGTGCGGCTGAAAAGTTAAAACGACGCTTCGTAGCGGACCGCTTTGAGTGATGCGTTCAGGTGCATCACGGACGTTTGCCTTCCGACACATTAACGGGCTTCGGGGCTCGTACAGTAACGACGTTGCATGATAAACATGACTAAAATATGAGGATGCAGTCATGTACTAGTCATGTGTGCAAAGAAGACCATTCTTCGAGAGAAATAAAGCCATTTCTGTTATACTATATTAAATATGTAATGGACATATTCTATATTTTTTTCATGTATCGAATATATCAATTAGAAATAATAAGTAAAAGTAGATTGTACAGGATGTATTTTCTCAAAACAATTCTCAAATCTCATCCGTGGACAAGTTGTCTGGGGTTGCAGTTTTGTTGACAAATTGTCCTACAATCCTCTATATTGTTTGCACATATTTGGCAATAAAGTAAATAGAAATATTACTGTGAAGTGTCATGAGATAGATGTGATGTTATATATTAAGTTTAATTAAATGAAATGGAATTGGGGCCTTTATATCTTAATCACAGAGAAGAAAACATCTCGCCTGCAAGAATATGAATAAATAATAATCATTATTTCACGATTCTGTATTAGAAAACAAATGAAGGGAAACACTAACTTTAGTTGAACCAGACAGAAGCCAATTAAAGCTCATAAAAGCATTAAAACAATCTATAATGGTGTGTTCTTTCAGTCGAAGGCTGTTTTCATAATTTGGTCACATTTTTCTAATTGAATTGAATTAAACGTTTGTTTACCTCGATCAACGGTTCACAAACGATGCGTTCAACATTTTTCACTTTACAGAAAGGAAAAACACTTTGGCAGGATGAGTACTTTACTAACTCAACTGGATCAGTTGCCTTTTGCCTTGTTTTACACGGGGATATAGAAAAACAGACAGATGCTTGGTTTCATCATACAAATCCTTCCTGAGCAGTTTGATTGTGTTTGGAGACGAGGATTTATTGTGTAAAACAAATCTCAGTCTGCAGAGCGTTTCAGAGGGTTTTCCTCGTGAACGAGATGGTAGAGCCTGTTGAAACTGCACTGACACGCAGTACAGTGTGTGTGTGTGTGTGTGTGTGTGTGTGTGTGTGTGTGTGTGTGTGTGTGTGTGTGTGTGTGTGTGTGTGTGTGTGTGTGTGTGTGTGTGTGTGTGTGTGTGTGTGTGTGTGTGTGTGTGTGTGTGTGTGTGTGTGTGTGTGTGTGTGTGTGTGTGTGTCAGTGGAGGTTAAAGCATGGGTGGATGGTTCTGTGTGTGTGAAGTCTTCTTCCAGTAAACGTGGCTGCAGCGGCTGATAAAGCACTACCAGGAAGTGCTGACACTTAATTGTGTGTGCGTGTGTGTGCGTGTGTGTGTGTGTGTGTGTGTGTGTGTGTGTGTGTGTGTGTGTGTGTGTAAACAGAGCGAGGCATGAGACACACCTGAGCTGATGACTGGCAGCGGCTAATGCTATTCAGCTATTCACAGTTCTTTATGTGT
>NW_027661932.1:62500-67698 GCF_963422515.1 Blennius ocellaris | reverse complement strand
GCTTCAACCTTCAGTTTTCTTTTTGCTGAGTCACAAGCCGCCATTTTTTTTCCCCCTCCCCCCCCCCCGGCTTCCATTTGAGACGGACCTTTGATTGCACTTCCGGTCAGGTGGCACAGGTGGTTTTCACAGCCGCCGCCGCCGCCGCCGCCGCCGTTCCTGCTGGACGACACACATTCCTGACATCGCTCGCTGAGCGTGGTATTTGGAAACCCGAAGGCCAGGCTTCCGTTCGGGAATGTCTTCGCTCACAGTCTCCCGCTCAGCCGCTGATCCCCGGCCGCCTCTCACTTTATTTGACTTGGCTATTTAAAGCGCACACACACACACACACACACACACACACACACACACACACACTGGGCTGAAGCAGTCTCCAGGAAAATCCAATAATTTTGTGTTTATTTGTATTCCGAATATTTTTTTTTTTTTTGTAATTTAAATCGTGGTAAGAACCATGACACGGCACTATTTGGCCAGAATGAAAACTAGTTCACTCATTAAGTCTATTTTTTGGGGGTGAGGAAGATGCTCTATTTTCTACTTTCCTGATATAAAACCCTTTATTTATTTATTTATTTTTTTAGCAAAAGCAACAGCCAAGATGAGCTGCCGCCATGCAGACAGCTCAGTGCAGCGGAATGCTAACCTTCACTGAATGCTAATGCTAATGTGTTGTGACAGGCTAATGCTAATTAGAGGATACCTTCCATGTGACGCTCTCCCGATAGTAAACTGGAGTTTAGTGAAATGGTAGCAGCTTTGAATGACGCTAATGCTAAAGTGAACACAGTGAGCGGAACATCCACTGACGGAGGCTGTGGATGGATGCTAATGCTAACGCTACCATACAGTGTGATCTATTGGGCGAGCGACTTTCTCCACTTGAGGCAACGGTTCAAAAAAAAATTGCTAATGCTAACAATGGGGCTGCAGTAACTGAAACTCCTCCCACAGTAAACAGGAGCTTAGTGAAACAGTAACCGTGGAGGCAAAAGAAGTATTACAACACGTCAGAAGTATTGGGGGGGGGGGGGGGGGGGGGGGGGGAGCACGTGTGGAAGCGCTGGAAAAAAAAAAATTCTGTTTTTTTTTTTTTTTTTTGAGGAAACGGGGGGAAATGCAACTTTTTGAAAACGCTCCGACTCTCCGGCTGGCGGATCTTCAGCGATTCCTCCTCCCACAATCAGTCAGCTCTGCTCTGGCACATGGCGCCACGAGAGGAAGTACTTCCTCCTCTCTTCCCATAGATGGGCGTGTGTGGGTGGAGCCAGTGCAGCTCACACAGACACAGCAGATTCTGAATGTAGCGCCTATGGAGGAAAAACTGGATTTGGTCTTTAAGCATAAACAATACGTATGTCTAATATACTATACTATTTATTTTTTATATACACGTGACACCTTTTAAAAATAGAAAATAATGTTTTTTTTATTTTTTTTTAATAGGGAGTGAAATATGGCCGATTTCAGGTGACGTGACGGCGAAGTGGTTAACCTTGTTTCTTTCCCAGATTTGTCTCTGTGTCTAAATCGTCCAACGGCTGCACTTTTATCCCAGCTGCTTTAAATTTACGCTTCCAACATAAAACACGAGGGGGGGAAAAAATAAATTATGGCTGCGGGTCACAAATCACACATCAAATAGTCCCATTTTAGCGGGTTCGGCACGCTTTCACATATTTCACCCGGTGATGGGGCCCGTGGAAACACACACACACACACACGCGCACACACACACACACACACACACACACACACACACACACACACACTTTTCCACGGTAAAGCCTCTGGCCTACGTGCGCCTCAGCGCATGCTGAGAAAACTGTGCCTTTATTGCTGTCAGTGCATTGTCACTTAGTATAACACACACACACACACACACACACACACACACACACACAGCACACACACACACACACACACACCACACACACACACACACACACACACACACACACACACACCACACACACACAAAAGGTCCGGGTACTTGGGTATCAGCGTCAGTCTTAATGAACCTGTCTCCAGGGGGCGGGGCCGGGGTAATGTCCCACACAAAGAGCCCCCGCTGGGCCGCCGAGCCAACCAGAGGCCAACAGATTAACTTGCATTACATCAGCATCCCCACAATACGCCTAATGAGGGAGGGATTATGTGTGTGTGTGAGTGTGTGTGTGTGTGTGTGTGTGTGTGTGTGTGTGTGTGTGTGTGTGTGTGTGTGTGTGTGTGTGCCTGCTCTCATGCCATTGCATCACTAATTAAATGCAACGACTCACTTTTGCCGAGTCAGCGTCCAGCTGACCGACCGGCGTGTATCTTTAACGCGCGTTAAAGCCGCACGACTTAAACCAGCGCAAGCAGATGTTGTAAAGTTCTTTAAATGGTCTGAAAATGACAGAAGTGTTTCGCAGCGATTTCGAAAATTTACAAGCTCACTGTTTTTGGGTTTTTTAACGGTCCACCGAGGGGCCTTTATTTATTTATTTATTTATTTATTTGGTCCATTCTCACCTGTTTCATCATCCGTTGTCAACAATTCAGCTGCAATAAACACTTGCTGCTACCTGACCGGCACCGGATAGCAGACAGACGACGTAAGTGACTGACTGGTGGAAAGAAGAAGTGGAGCGTCGAGCACAGGGGTCGGCAAACCCGCCGCTCTTTGGTCCGTCCACTGCGGCTCCGGAGCCTCGGTTCCACTGCAGTTCATCACGGAGGGACGTAAGGAGGCAAGGCCACCCAGAGCGCAGTCCCGCTACAAAGAGTGGTAAAATGTAGGGTCGTGAACGACGCAGCGATGTGACGTCATTACAACAATAACGGCAGGAAGAACGTAGAATTGCGGCTGCAGGTCATGACAGCGGCTCAACTGGTGTCTGAAGCTGGGAGCTTCCTGTGCCTTTCACAGTAAAACTGCTGCGCTGCGGAGCGCCGACATTTCCAGGGGGGTTTATTGCGGATTTGTTTTGAGTGACGGCAAATTATAGTGAATTACACAACAACTACAGGACATTAAAGACACACCGCTCACACTCATGGTTCTAACAATCCAGATCTCCCACATTTATCTTCCATCTTAATAATGTGTAGCAATAAAGGAGCTGAGAGCTGCAATGCATCATGGGAGTTTCTGTTTGTGGTGTTTTAAATGTAGTTATTGGGGGTTATGTTAGGTTTGTAGTGTCGGTAATAATTGTGTTTTTGTTGCTTAGTTCATGTAGTTTAGTTTATTAGTTGTAAGTCGTCAACCAGCAGTGAAGAAGGTTTTGTGTGTCGTGTCGTCCTGGCATGGTCTTCCTGTGGGACTGTCAAAATAAAATGAGTGCGGCTCTTTGGGTGTTGTGTTCAGTGGGAAACGGGACCAAGTGGCTCTTTGAGCTTTAAAGGTTGCCGACCCCTGGTCTAGCAGATAAAGACAAATCGGCCCCAGAGCAGCCGTCCACAGGTCCGTTTTGTGGACGAGAGGCGGTTCGACTCCGGTGAAGGAAATGACCCCGAAATCAGACGGTGGACAGAAATTCGCTAACGAACCGAAGCCCACGACGGAGTAAAAGACAGTGAATGTTGAAGAAGCGTGAGGCTTGGAGGGAATCAGACATCAGTGACGACACAGAACAATCCGGAGCGCCGGAGGACAAACCGGGATTTTCCTCTCGGCGTCCAATAAGTTTTACTTTGTGTGAAACACCTTTGTGCCGTTTCCTGCTTCTCTCGGTTTCATGAGACCCGACGTACCTCTGGTTCACGTTTCAACTGTTTGTTTTTTTTCTCCCTTCCTTTTCCATCTTCAGTTTCACCCTCATTCTTTCTCCTTTTCTCTCTTTTATTTCCTGCTTTTTATTTGGCTTCTGCCATGCTGCAACTTTACAGAATGTGGGAACAAAGTCGTGAGTTTAAGTCTCCTGTGGAGAAAGAGACGCATGCTGCCGGTCCCGTTCGGATCCATCTTTCCTACCCTCTTTTTTCTTCTTCTTCTTTTTTTTTGAAGATCAGTATTCTCATCCAGTAACTTTTTACCTCACGAGTGTTTGGAATCCCAGACCCAGATGGAAATCTGCCCAACACAGAATAGGCAGAGGACAAAAAGGAGGCCAGTTGTTCCATCACCGACTGGCAAACCAAGAACGTTTTAATGTGAGGATTTAAAGGAAGACGGTGAAGGTGAGACGAGAAACAGAACAGTGTGCGTATCTATTCCAGATCAATACTTTCAGTCCAAATGTGAGGGTCATACTAGTACTACACTATAACTCCAAGCTGGGAGTGTGTGTCAGACAAGTAAAGTGCTTTTAACACAACGTCCTCACATGGAAATTGAGAGAGTTTGAGTTTTTCAACGTACTTCTATTTTAAACAAGCCCGGATTCCAAGCGATAATGAATCAGAGCTACTAGAACCAGGATGTATACATTCACTACAGAGAGTTATAGCAGTACATCCACAGCATTTCCGACATATACAAGGAGATACAAGGAGAACATGTCCAGGGCATTTTTGAAAAGTTCCACCGAGGAAGCCAATTCCAAAAAGTTCGAGCACCCAAAAACGCAACGACATTATTGTGTCTCCACTTGCAAATTGTTGTTGTGTAATTGAGGCCCTGAAGCTCCTGCATACTCTCATAATAACCCATAGGAATGAGAATAAAAATTCGGCTGTGACGTCAGCTAGCTGTCGAAAAAAATGGTTGAACTTGCAGGCCACGCCCCCTCTCGCTGCAGGCCACGCCCCCTCTCGGCTGACACACTTCTCTGAAGCAGCGTTTTAACTTTTGACAAGCACAGCCTTACGCACTTCGCTGAACCGTTTCAGTGATAAAAGCCGCCATGTTGGTCCGGCGATGCGTTCAGGTGCAGCGTGTAACCCGGCACTTCGACACGCTGTGGCGAGGTTACATGCTGAATGTGAGTAAATATCACTGATACAGTCGTTAGCGAGCTGGAAGGCACAGCACATGGCGGCGCCGAGGTTTTGGCAGCGCGGCAGACGAACCAAAATTACGTCACTTTGTTTTGGCGGGACGACGGAGCGTCGAACTTCCTTCTCGTTCTTAAGGGTTCAGAAGTCATCCGCTGTCGCGGACGTTGGGTCACCAAAACTAATCTGGTGATTGGATTACCCGTCGGTCCCCGTGACTTGCTTTTATTTGATTTTTTTAAAAACTCTGTAAAAACCGGACCTAACTTTACCTA
>NW_027661932.1:0-57500 GCF_963422515.1 Blennius ocellaris | reverse complement strand
TTTTTTTAATTTTCTCTCCCTCTTTTAGCTTTGGGCAACAATGGGCTGCTTTGGCGGAGCACATTGTGCCCCGGGGACCCCTGCTGTGCCGGTTGCAGTGGCCTCATTAAAAAGAAAAAGCGGCTGTGTTTTGACGGAGCACTTATGTTGTGTCCAAACATCTCGTCTGGTACGGCCAAAGAAAAAGTCCAAATAGTGACACACACACCCGCCGTCCGCCGTCGTTTTGTTAGCGGAACCACTTACAGCAGGGGGGGTCAAAAATGCGGCGCCATGTGATTTTTTATTTTTTTATATAAATATGAAAACCGACAGAGGCTGATTTAAAAACACTTAGATTGGCAAAAATGACATTCGTCAGAATTTGACCCCCCCGACATGAATGCGTCTGTGGAGGTCACATAACGCAACGCCTTTCACAATAAAACAACAAGTCCAATTTAGGTGAAGTGATACTTTAGACACGTAAACTCAAAAAAATGTTTCCAGATGATGACAAATTGTTTTAATCCTGAATAAAAATACGATATCCAGATACAGGTGACTGAGGGTTTTTTTTTTTTTGCAAATATTATAATATCTGATTAACTTTAATATGTAAATTTCTTGCAGTTAGAAAAGGATCAAAAGAAGGAAAGACTTTGCATTTGTCCGTATCTGCAGTTTAATATGTCAATAACTTTATTATTGTGTCAAATATATTGATGTATATTGTGTTTTTCTATCAGATACAGTTAATTAATCCTCCTAAATGCTGAATAAAATTGCCTTGGACGAGTCGTCCTCGCACCCGAACAAAGTCGCATCCATGTGAAGGCAAACCGTGAAAACACGCTGAATCGGGTGTTTTGAGAGGCGACGGGAAAACACTGCATTGGACGTGACTTTGAGATGTTTTCGTTGGTTTAGAGACACAAATAAACCCAAAGTCAACATTTTTTTGATGCAACAATAGAGCGAATGTGAGCTGCAATTGGATTAGGCTCTTTTGTTTTGTTTTTGTTGTTGTTTTTTTTAGGTTTGAACGGCATAATATTGATTATATTATATATAATATATTATTCAATTCAATTTAATTCAACTTTATTTATATAGCACCAAATACAACACAGTCATTCCTAGGTGCTTTTAACAGAGATAACATATATAATATATTACATATAATATATTACATTATAATATTAAGGAAATTATGAAATTGCACACTTTTTTTAAACTATACATTATTCATTTAGTAGTACAGTCTTTATTCTCGAGCCTAATTCACATGATTAGAAGGAACATATGTACTGTACAGTAAAATCAACTTTTGTTGAGTCAGCAACTCTGCTCCTTCCATTAGTTCAGTGTTTATTTAAGACTTTTAGGAAGTGTGCCGTTAAGTAAGAGCGAAATCAACACATCCTGATTAAATTGTTTATATTATTTGACGTGTAGGTTTTTTTTTTGTGTGCGAGCCAGCTCTTGATGGTGGTCACCACCTCCTTTTAAAATAAACAAATCATGTTGGTTTAACCTCACAGTTTGACAGCCGACATGAAGAGTTTGACATTTTATTCAGGCAAAACAATGTTTTTTCCCCTCCAATATAGAATAGACGGTCATTTTGTACTTGGTCCACTACTTTCTGTTAAAAATGTGAGATGCCCCATGCACATGCACCAAGAACAGTTTTAAAACCGAGTGTAAATAGTATGACAACTGTACAAATATAGGATAATTGTACCTTTTAAAAAAAAACAACAAATAAAGTTGTATTTTCACCCGTTTGCGCGCCGACGGAGTGGAACGTTTTCAAAAAGTTTCACCTCGGAAGCCATTTTCCAAAAAAGTTGTGTTTTCATTCCCTCAAAATGCAAAGAAAATGTTGTGTTTTCCCTTGAAAATGTTGTTGCTTATACCCTAAAAGTATCCAATGTCTGTTTCTATATTTATTATTTATAGTATTTTTTATGGTTGATGTTAACAACAACATTTAATACAACATGAATTGTTGAAAGTCTTAGTTTGTTTTCTGTTACACGATGGACAATAAAACAATAAAAACTGCATCTCGTGGACGATATTGGAGTGACTCTTCAAAGCCATTGGTGAAAACTTTGCGTCAAGATTGGAAAGTTTTGTTTTTTATTAGGAAGGAGCTTTTAATTGCATGTCCTTGATCTAATGATAATTTCACATTTTTGGGGAATACTCCTGATCAGATTTAATATAGAAGATATATGTATTTAATTTACTTATTTACAGATTTTATTTATTAGGGACCTCGCCAACGGGTGGGCCCTAGGCCCAGCCAACGGCAGGTCTCTTTTGGATTTCGTCGCCGCCAAAAGTGTGGGGCCTCCGCAGGAGGCCCCACACTCATCCAGGACCTCCCCTGACCCTCTCAGAGTGGCCGCGCCCCCGAAGGGGGCGCGGCCACTACCTGGTGGCGAAATTATATATTGTTTTTCGAATGTTTCTTATATATTTTTAGGGACCTCGCCAACGGCTGGGCCCTAGGCCCAGCCAACGGCAGGTCTCTTTTGGAATTCGTCGTCGCCAAAAGTGTGGGGCCTCCGCAGGAGGCCCCACACTCATCCGGTTACTCCCCTGACCCCCTCAGAGTGGCCGCGCCCCCGAAGGGGGCGCGGCCACTACCTGGTGGCGAAATTATATATTGTATTTCGAATGTTTATTCTTTTTTTTTCTTTTTCTTTTTCTTTCACGGACTAAATCCCATATTTGACCCCCTAAACACGCTCAAAAACTCACCAAATTTGGAAGACTCGTCAAAAGTGTGGCAATCTATATTATCACGTCAAAAGATTCAGAGAAAATCCAAAAATGGCTCTCTAGCGCCACCTAGACACGTTTAATCGCCGACCACAGTCTGTAGGAATGTCGTAGAGAAATGTCGCGAATACGAAACTTCTTCGTCTACTCGAGCCCTACGACTCACGCGCTCTAACTTTTGACCTAACTCCAACAGGAAGCCGGCTATTTGCCTTTCAAAGTAAGGTGTTCGCCCAAAAAAGGGAGAAAAAGGCCGAAACGGAAAATCTAAACCATCATAGGGCGAAGGTCGTATCGGTTAAATTGAGATATACAAAAATAGAGGAGATTGTTTACTACAATAATTTAGAGGGAATTTTTCTTACCTAGTCCAGTTTAATTTTTATTAGCCGTCCAAGCTCCCCACCCCCTAATCGCCTTTTTGGCTCCTGTCATCCATTAACATGGGGAAACCGAAAATTCTCCCACAAAATCAACGATTTTAAACTCCCCGAACTACTCTTAACTGCTTGCAAACCGTGACTCTCAGCCACAAACCGAGGGCATCGCCACGCTCACGAGACCCTGCCGAACAAGAGGATGTAACATATGTGGGGAAAATTCCAAAACAAGTCCCCAGAATGACGAGTTAAAGCGACACAGTAACATTTTTCTCGTCCGAAATCTTAACACTATAGCGGATGGAGCCAAATCTGCCGTTCCTGCCAAACAGCGCCCCCTGGTGTCCAAAGTTTACCTCCGACTGCTTCCAAGCGTACACCGTCTTAAAGAGGACAAAAATTCCTACAAAAGTATGGTATTTTTATCCACATACTCCCCCGATAAGTATAGATTAAGAGCAGTTGTTCGCAAAATCTTCTAATATAATCCTCCCTGTCTCACACTCTGACGTCAGAGTGTCCGCGCTCGGCGCAGCTGTGAAATTCTCCACTGTGATTGGTCAGTGCATCACTCCATATATGGGCAGCTTCCTGTAGCTTCAGGCTCATCACTGCTGTGTGATTGACAGCCTGTCATATCCTGCAGTTTGACCTGAGAGTGACCTCACCAGTCATTCTCAGGTCAGGTTACTCTCATGTGACCTGACCTCACTCTCATGTCTCATGTTCTCCTGTCATGAGGACATGCAAAACCTGTATGAGACCTGGCCTGAGACATGTAATTCATGTCGGTGGAAGTTTGTGAAAAACCTTCATTGATGCATCATTCACACCTTCGTTCACGCCGACAAAGGCCGGGCCTCCTAGGCCCGGCACTCCACCAGGTCAGTCTCATGTCACACACTGACCTCTGTAGGAGGCTTGGCCTGAGGCCATGTAATTCATGTCGGTGGAAGTTTTTGAAAAACCTTTATTGTTCCATAAGTGCAGTGTCATTCACACTACAATTGAAGTAAGACCAGATTCACGATCGGGGCCATCTGAGGAGTACCCAACAGACATTTTCAGGCAGCTCGGCTAGCTTGCGGCTTAGCATGCCTGTTAGCATGCGAGCAAGCATTGTCCGATTGAGCCGAAATTTGGTAGGTAGCCTAATGGGGGTGCTGCAATCACATATCACTAGCTAATTAGCTGGTTTTGACGCCGTTTTTTCAAAATAAAAGTCTTTTTTTTTTTTTTTTTTTTTTTTTAAATTAAAAAATTGTCTTTTTTATTAACCGTTCATAGCCACCCCCCCGACGGGCAGTCTCGAGGTCCCGACCAATGCTGCTTGCAGCTTTAATTAGGGACCTCGCCAACGGGTGGGCCCTAGGCCCAGCCAACGGCAGGTCTCTTTTGGATTTCGTCGTCGCCAAAAGTGTGGGGCCTCCGCAGGAGGCCCCACACTCATCCAGGACCTCCCCTGACCCTCTCACAGTGGCCGCGCCCCCGAAGGGGGCGCGGCCACTACCTGGTGGCGAAATTATATATTGTATTTCGAATGTTTTTTCTTTTTCTTATTATTTTTCCGCTTTCTTTTCCGTTGCGCTCATATTTGACCCCCTAAACACGCTCAAAAACTCACCGAATTTGGATGGCTCGTGAAAAATCGCATAGAGCCGGTGACCATGTCAAAACATTCCATGAAAATCCAAAAATGGCTCTCTAGCGCCACCTAGAAAATTGCAATCGTCCGCCACGGTCCGTAGGAATGTCGTAGAGAAATGTCGCGAATACGAAACTTCTTCGTCTACTCGAGCCCTACGACTCACGCGCTCTAACTTTTGACCTAACTCCAACAGGAAGCCGGCTATTTGCCTTTCAAAGTAAGGTGTTCGCCCAAAAAAGGGAGAAAAAGGCCGAAACGGAAAATCTAAACCATCATAGGGCGAAGGTCGTATCGGTTAAATTGAGATATACAAAAATAGAGGAGATTGTTTACTACAATAATTTAGAGGGAATTTTTCTTACCTAGTCCAGTTTAATTTTTATTAGCCGTCCAAGCTCCCCACCCCCTAATCGCCTTTTTGGCTCCTGTCATCCATTAACATGGGGAAACCGAAAATTCTCGCCGAAAATCAACGATTTTAAACTCCCCGAACTACTCTTAACTGTTTGCAAACCGTGACTCTCAGCCACAAACCGAGGGCAGCGCCACTACCGCGAGACCCTGCCGAACAAGAGGATGTAACATATGTGGGGAAAATTCCAAAACAAGTCCCCAGAATGACGAGTTAAAGCGACACAGTAACATTTTCTTCGTTCTACATTTTTACATTGAATCCTGATGGGAGATATCCGGCGTTGTCGCCAAACAGCGCACCCTGGTGTCCAAAGTTTACCTCTGACTGCTTCCAAACCCATACATTCTGAAAGAGGACAAAAATCCCTACAAAAGTATGGTATTTTTATCCACATACACCCCCGATAAGTATAGATTAAGAGCAGTTGTTCGCAAAATCTTTGAATATAATCCTCTCTGGCTCACTCTGCCGTCAGAGTGTCCGCGCTCGGTGCAGCTGTGAAATTCTCCACTGTGATTGGTCAGTGCATCACTCCATATATGGGCAGCTTCCTGTAGCTTCAGGCTCATCACTGCTGTGTGATTGACAGCCTGTCATATCCTGCAGTTTGACCTGAGAGTGACCTCACCAATCATTCTCAGGTCAGGTTACTCTCATGTGACCTGACCTCACTCTCATGTCTCATGTTCTCCTGTCATGAGGACATGCAAAACCTGTACGAGGTCTGGCCTGAGACATGTAATTCATGTCGGTGGAAGTTTGTGAAAAACCTTTATTGCATCATTCACACCTTCGCACACTGCCGACAAAGGCCGGGCCTCCTAGGCCCGGCACTCCACCAGGTCAGTCTCATGTCCCACACTGACCTCCGTAGGAGGCCTGGCCTGAGGCCATATAATTCATGTCGGTGGAAGTTTGTGAAAAACCTTCATTGATGCATCATTCACACCTTCGTTCACGCCGACAAAGGCCGGGCCTCCTAGGCCCGGCACTCCACCAGGTCAGTCTCATGTCCCACACTGACCTCCGTAGGAGGCCTGGCCTGAGGCCATATAATTCATGTCGGTGGAAGTTTTTGAAAAACCTTTATTGTTCCATAAGTGCAGTGTCATTCACACTAGAATTGAAGTAAGACCAGATTTGGGATCGGGGCAACCTGAGGAGTACCACACTGAGATTTTCAGGTGTATCCGCTAGCTTGCGGCATAGCATGCCCGTTAGCATGCTAGTAAACATTGTTCGATTGAGCTGAAATTTGGTAGGTTGCCTAATGGGGGTGCTGCGGTCACACATCACTAGCTAATTAGCTGGTTCCGACGCCGTTTTTTCAAAATAAAAGTACTATTTTTTTTTTTTTTTTGCTTCAATAATATTTTTTTTAATTAACCGTTCATAGCCACCCCCCCGACGGGCAATCTCGAGGTCCCGACCAATGCTGCTTGCAGCTTTAATTAGGGACCTCGCCAACGGGTGGGCCCTAGGCCCAGCCAACGGCAGGTCTCTTTTGGATTTCGTCGTCGCCAAAAGTGCGGGCCCTCCGAAGGAGGGCCCGCACTCATCCGGTTACTCCCCTGACCCTCTCAGGGTGGCCGACGCCCCCGAAGGGGGCGTCGGCCACTACCTGGTGGCGAAATTCTATATTGTATTTCGAATGTTTCTTATTATTATTCTTCTATATTATTTTATTTTTTTTCACGGACTAAATCCCATATTTGACCCCCTAGACACGCTCAAAAACTCACCAAATTTGGAAGACTTGTCAAAAGTGTGGCAATCTATATTATCACGTCAAATAATTCCCAGAAAGTCCAAAAATGGCTCTCTAGCGCCACCTAGACACACTAAATCGCCCACCACGGTCCGTAGGAATGTCGTAGAGAAATGTCGCGAATACGAAACTTCTTCGTCTACTCGAGCCCTACGACTCACGCGCTCTAACTTTTGACCTAACTCCAACAGGAAGCCGGCTATTTGCCTTTCAAAGTAAGGTGTTCACCCAAAAAAGGCAAAAAAAGGCAGAAACGGAAAATCTAAACCATCATAGGGCGAAGGTCGTATCGGTTAAATTGAGATATACAAAAATAGAGGAGATTGTTTACTACAATAATTTAGAGGGAATTTTTCTTACCTAGTCCAGTTTAATTTTTATTAGCCGTCCAAGCTCCCCACCCCCTAAACGCCTTTTTGGCTCCTGTCATCCATTAACATGGGGAAACCGAAAATTCTCCTCCAAAATCTACGATTTTAAACTCCCCGAACTACTCTTAACTGTTTGCAAACCGTGACTCTCAGCCACAAACCGAGGGCATCGCCACTACCGCGAGACCCTGCCGAACAAGAGGATGTAACATATGTGGGGAAAATTCCACAACAAGTGCCCAGAATGATGAGTTAAAGCGGCACAGTAACATTTTTTTCATTCTACATTTTTACATTGAATCCTGATGGGAGATATCCGGCGTTGTCGCCAAACAGCGCACCCTGGTGTCCAAAGTTTACCTCCGACTGCTTCCAAACGTATACAATCTTAAAGAGGACAAAAATTCCTACAAAAGTATGGTATTTTTATCCACATACTCTCCCGATAAGTATAGATTATGAGCAGTTGTTCGCAAAATCTTCTAATATAATCCTCTCTGCCTCACTCTGACGTCAGAGTGTCCGCGCTCGGCGCAGCTGTGAAATTCTCCACTGTGATTGGTCAGTGCATCACTCCATATATGGGCAGCTTCCTGTAGCTTCAGGCTCATCACTGCTGTGTGATTGACAGCCTGTCATATCCTGCAGTTTGACCTGAGAGTGACCTCACCAGTCATTCTCAGGTCAGGTTACTCTCATGTGACCTGACCTCACTCTCATGTCTCATGTTCTCCTGTCATGAGGACATGCAAAACCTGTACGAGACCTGGCCTGAGGCCCTCACATTCATGTCGGTGGAAGTTTGTGAAAAACCTTTATGGCATCATTCACACCTTCGCACACCGCCGACAAAGGCCGGGCCTCCTAGGCCCGGCACTCCACCAGGTCACTCTCATGTCACACACTGACCTCCGTAGGAGGCCTGGCCTGAGGCCATATAATTCATGTCGGTGGAAGTTTTTGAAAAACCTTTATTGTTCCATAAGTGCAGCGTCATTCACACTAGAATTGAAGTAAGACCAGATTTGGGATCGGGGCATCCTGGGGAGTACCACACTGAGATTTTCAGGTGTATCCGCTAGCTTGCGGCATAGCATGCCCGTTAGCATGCTAGTAAACATTGTTCGATTGAGCTGAAATTTGGTAGGTGGCCTAATGGGGGTGCTGCGGTCACAAATCACTAGCTAGTTAGCTGGTTCCGACGCCGTTTTTTCAAAATAAAAGTACTAATTTTTTTTTTTTTTTTTTTTTGCTTAAATAATATTTTTTTTAATTAACCGTTCATAGCCACCCCCCCGACGGGCAATCTCGAGGTCCCGACCAATGCTGCTTGCAGCTTTAATTTTCTTTTTTCTTTTTCAAAATGTAAATTTTTATTAAGATTTTTTTTAAAATTTGAAATAAGGCATATTCACATTATAAAACTATATGAAAACTTAAATCACTTGGTACTCATTTCCTGCAAAAAAAGCCAAAAAAAAAAGCTTTCTAACCTGAAAAGTGTGTAACTTTTAACGCCTCATACCTTCTACATTTGAGTGAAGGAGAGACACTGGAGGTAGTAACATGTGGTAACTTGCTTGATTACTGCTTCAGCCTCAGTATTCAATGTGAAACGAGACGTTTGAAAGGAGACATGTGACTTCAAAGCCAAATACATGAAAGTCAGAAGCTCTGCTTAACATTGCAATATTCATATTTATCTGTGTGCTGGTCAGAGGGGAACCGGGGTTAGACTCTCACCTTTAACTTAGAATTGTCATGAACCCCTGTAACCCCCCCCCCCCCCCCCCCCCCCCAACACACACACACACACACACACACACACACACACACACACACACACACACACACACACACACACACACACACACACACACACACACACTCAGACTTGACGCTTCATTGTGAAGCCAAAATACTGGACTCGTATAGAGACAGCGGCTTGAATGAAACCAGCTATAAGATGTCAAGGGAGCAGGAGAAAAGAAAAGAGGAAGAAAAAAAAACGATTGAAAAGGACGGTGTGGTGGGGGAGGAAGGAAGGGAGGGAGGGGGGGAGGGGGGAGTGGAGGGGGGGATGGGCGAGATGAGTGCAGCAAGCGATGGAGGGGAGAAGGAATGGGTGAGGGGCGTGTGTCGCGCTTGATGGCAGGAGAAGGCGAGCACGAGATGGTGAAAAAGTGACAGAGAGAGAGAGAGAGAGAGAGAGAGAGAGAGGTGTTGGTGCTTTTTAAATAGCCTACGTGGAACACCAAATCCCCTCAGCAGCACAAATCAGCTGACTGGCTGCCACTTGCCAAGGAGTGGGTGGGGGTGGAGGTGGAGGAGGGGGAGGAAGGGGGGGGGGGGGGTGGGGGGGGGTGGAGGAGCAGGGCTTATAACTCTCTCTGCTGACACATTCACCACGGAGAGAGAGCGAGAGAGAGAGAGAGAGAGCTTTATCCATGTTGGCCCTGGAGAACTCTATCCTGTCTAAACATAGACCTCCTGGAGCACCGGGGGAAGAAGAAGAAGAAGAAGAAGAAGAAGGAGGGGTGGCATGAAAAGACCGAGAAAGAAGGAAAGAAGGCCAGAAGAGATGTGCTTGCCTTCTGTCCCGCCTTCTTTTTTCTTCTTTATTTGGTCACCGGAGGACGTCACGGCTTTTATTCAGTCCAGTGCTCTTTTAAAAATTATTTTTTTTTTTTTTAGAAAAACACACTTACGTTTTCTAGAGTTGAAAGAAAGTGACAAGTTTCTCATTTAAAAAGCACAGAAAGAAAGTCTACTGAGCTCACTTGTGCTACAATTTTCCTCCTCGTTTGTATTAACGTGTCAAACCTGATTCCATTTCAAGCGGTGACGAGATACTTTGTCGCTTTATGACAAAATTGATAAAGGAGGAAAAAAATCCAAGAGGCTAAATTGTTATTGTGAGCGGCCATGATGAGGAACGTTGGAATTCTCAATAAACTAAGGAAAGGAGGCTCGATGCTTCCTTTAGAGCCTCCTTTAGCCTAGGAAACACTGATGCTTCCTTTAGCCGAGGAAACACTGATGCCTCCTTTAGCCTAGGAAACACTGATGCTTCCTTTAGCCTAGGAAACACTGATGCTTCCTTTAGATTTGATTGGTTCTTTATTCACCTGGAAGCCGTTTTTACCTTTAGCTCCTCTTTTCCTTTGATTTACATTCAACACCTTTCCTTAACGCCTTTTGGAAGCTTCCTAACACCTTTCCTTAACCTCACATGAGAACCATTTGCTGGAAACAGTTTTTTTTTTTAAACTTACATTCCAGAAAAGTTTACTCTTGCAAATGGAAACTTTTTGTGACCAATCATGAGAAATGTTGAAAACTGAGCAGTTTTGCATTTAAAGCCACTAACTGGAGGTGTGAATTCTCTTAGTTTTTCCTTGTTTGTCGGTGGCGTCACAGCTACAATTCCGGTGTAAAATGTGTCAAATCTGATTCACGATTAACGAAATCACGTGATCAATCCCACCTATCAGCTTCTCGAGAGTCGTGGCCGATCAGTGCGTTTTCAGCAGGTCCCTCAAAAGTCAATTGGTCATTTTCAGGACGAAAACCAAACTCCGTTACGATGGTGTTTGCTAATCTTTATGTAAACACAGCTCAACGGTGTTTATGAATCAAAATGGAAAAAAAACACCAAACAAAAAAACAGCCCAGTGGAACCAATAACTCAGTTACACCAACCAACAAGCAGTTCTCACTCCCGTCACGTCCTGTTTTTGGTTTCGGTGTGTCTCGTCTAACAATTGTACCTTTGGTTTGGTTTATATGGCCATAATACCGAGTTGGGTTTCAGAAAAGATCCTGGTTTGGCTTCTGAACTTTTCCTCTGTGTTCAGTTGAGCGGTTGGTTCGGAAGCGGACGTCGGCTTTCACATGAAGCCCTCGGATCCCGTCACACTGGGGTTTGTTCAAACTAAAGCAAATGTATAATGTGTGAAAACAACATTAGGCAAGAAAGACAAGAAACCGAGAGGGGAGAAGTCTTTATATGAAGGTTTTTTTGGGGTTTTCTTTTCAGTTTCAAGCCGGACAATTTCCTGCTTTCCCAGAATAATGCTCAGTTTATGAGGCAGGCAGTGGGCCATGCTTTATAAATGGCACTGTCCAAACCCCTATGCTCTCTCTCTCTCTCTCTCTCTCTCTCTCTCACTCCGTCACCCTCCTCCACTCTCCACGCCAGTCTGTGGCATTTGTGCACGGTGTAACGAATGCACACGCCTGAAACCATCCACCAACGATGCATACTCTTCAGGGTGGTGCACATGCCAGGCCTTTGGGGGGCGCTGTGACTTACAAAACGCACCCAAAAAAAACAAAACAGAAGAAGACAGAGCACATAGACATTTTGAAGTAAAAAACTGACTTGACTTGGAGAACGACGGTGGAAAAATAAATACTTGAGCCTTTTTTTAATGAATATCAGAGACGGGGGCGTGTCACACGTTTGTGATTCATATCCGTTGTGATCTCCGTTCGCCAAAACTCTTCAATCCCAAACGTGACGCAGAGGAGAGAGGGAGAGCGAGAGAGAGAGAGAGAGAGAGAGAGAGATGGTCTGCGCTTTGGCCAAGACTTCTGCTTCCAGTTGGACCGAACAGAACAGAACAGAACAGAACAGAAAGTGATTCAGTTTGACAACTCAAATCCTGTCTGGACATGAAGGAGGGGGGAGGGGCGGCGATTTATTCCAAGTCCGCTAATCAAAACCATGTCGCACTGAAAGTTACATCCTGTCAGCACTTTTTTTCTCATTACATTTATCACACGTTTGCGGCGCAAACTATATTGTGATCGCAGCTTTTTGATGAGTGATGTTGCCGTACATCATTTTGCAAGGAAATCTTCTTTAAAATTTGTATTTATTTTTCATTTTTCTATTCTTGAAGCATTTTTTGACCTTTATAAAACTGCCTCCTCCCATGCAGCTGTTAGCACCCTCGGGGAGTAGTTATGATTAAATAGCTAAATATATATTATATTATTAAAATGCCTGACTTTGCAGAGCCATCTCAGAGTGGAGGTACGACTTGTGTTGTCATTGAAACGATACAATCTCGTATGGACAAATGAGGAACTGCAAATATTTCCATTGAAAAATTGTGTTATTGCGTTTTTAAAAGTTGGTTTGCAAGGTCATCCTGCATATTGAAGTCTCTGGTGGTTTCAGTGCGTTATCGTAAAGGGCTCATATTGTGCAGAATTCCCTTTCTAAAGGTTTTCCAGCAGTAATAATTGTCCTCATATCTGGAACGACGCCCCAGAAGTTAGGAAAGTGTGTCCTCTCTCTCCCTGGCTTGTTTCAGGTTTTAAAAAGTGTGTTGATCCAAGCAGCCAATCAGAACTCAAACCCTATATAGTGTCATCAGGGGGTTTAGCCAATCACAATCAAGGTAGGCTCCTCCCCCTTTGACTCCTCCCACAATCAGGCAGCTCTGCTCTGGCACATGGCGCCACGAGAGGAAGTACTTCCGCCACTCTTACCATAAATGGGCGTGTGTGTGGGCGGAGTCAGTCCGGCTCACACAGACACAGCAGATTCTGAACGCAGCTCCTACGATCAAATGTTCTAATGGAGGGAAAATCAAGGAAAAGCTGGATTTGGGGCAAATAAAGTTTGAATACAACGTTTTTCGACCAGGGAGACCATGTGAAAGTTTTTAAAAAGCTGAATATTATGACCCCTTTAAAGTTGGACACCTTGGTTCTGAAATCATATTTTGACAATATCACATATTTTATGGCCATAATTTATATGAGCAGCCAGTGATGCAACTCTAAGGGGTGCAGATTAAAATGACCGGGTTGCTGCATCAAAGATGAAACAACTAGTAATGCTAGTAAAGTAATAACGACACTGGAGGGCAGATCGCTAAACCGGGTGACATTGTGTTTGTCACTACCGGTTTAGTGGAGACTGACATGGTGCCGTCCGGCTTTATGGAGGTTTGTTCATGGAACATGAAGCCAACTCGAGGATCTTAGTGAAAAAGTACAGATTTTTTTATTTAATTTTAAAAAAATCTCCAGTTACATTTGTTTTGAGGAACTGAGACCCTACTATGATCTCCACACTTAAGATCCAAACCACTTTGGCCTTAAACTGTAATAATGTTGGAGTCACGATGACAATAGATGCACTTTTGCCCCTTCGCGTGCCTGGACCGGAGCCCCCGGCGGCCGAGGTGATGATGCCGCACTTGTTTTTGTGCTTTAATTGCGGCGCTTGAGGATAATTGAAAATATCTTCCTGATGTCAGGCGGGGGTGGGGGGGTGTCATCGGTTTCTATGAGTCTCTGAGCAAACGCAGCCACATTCGGCTGATTGGCCACATGTGTGGAGGTGAAAGCGTCCTCCGGTCGCATGCCCGACCAAAATACTTTCGAATGCTTTCAAAAGGGGACGAGTGAGAATCATCCCTCGCACATTTCTAGAGTCGTCGCATTCCACTGAGTGCATGTTTTTCATTGTGTATTTGAATGTGCGCATCTGCTTGCGGGGGGGATAATGAGTTTTGTTGCAACTTTTTGAAGTGGTCAAAAATACATTTGTGCAAGCTCTTGAGCATGTCGTGCTCCAGGCTGATCTATTTGAATTAAATAACACAAGTAATTCTGGGCAATGAATTAAAAACAACAACATTTCATGTGACGGTGTGAGGCATGTCTTAAGTTTCTGATGATGGGAACATAAGAAATGGCACCGGTGGGCTCTTTGCTTGCTTTTTAGACTCGTCTTTAACAATTTGAGGTCCGTAGCTCACACAGGCGTAAAAGACTTTACCTGATTGGAATCATAGAAGCAAGTTTAGGAAGGGAAACTGTCCAGTGCCTTTAATGTTGAAGGTTCCTTCTGTTTGTATGCTTTTGTGTGTCTGCTTGTCCACCGCTATGTGTCTTTGCTATAATGCTTTGGTCCGTTAGGGGCGATGGGGAACCTCCAAAGTGAGAGTTGGTGGTAAACGATGTGCAGGAGATTTCAATACAGTGTTTACTTGCCATAGAAATACCTAATTTTGTGAATAGCTTGCGAACATACAACAATCAATCCTGCTCTTTTGAGAACGTTGACATAAAGGACCTTGATGGAAGTGTCCCACAACAGATGTGGGACACTCAGTAGAACATTCCTCAGTCGTAAGTCATTACCATATATTGAACAGTAAAGATATTATAAACTACAATTTGATAGCTTAAAAAAAAACCTCCGATAATCGGGCACGTACTGTGGGGATTGTAGATTTTTGGACTGACTCAAAGATTTTAATTGCGGTAGCATGCTTTTACCCAAATTGACGAGTCATAAGATGAATTACCTCGCATCCCTGCAGCCACCCGTCTAAATCTGTGGCCGTTCTACCCGTCTCTCAGGCACGGAGGCTCCCGTGCACAGATTGCACGATTTGAACAGTCTTTTAAGTTCGCGGCTCGTATCTAATAAACTTCAGCCCACTACATGATGTGTTCTCACTTTCAGTTGAGGAGCGAGAGGGTTAAAACCTCCCGACGCACATTTAAAGAGTGACAAATGCTACAAATGACAACCCGAACATTCTTGTCGCTGAAAACAAGTCGGACGCTTGCGCCACACTCATGCTGCAAAAATGTGAAGAGGGAAACGTAATAAAATGTCCTCTGATTGCATTCGTCTGCGACGGGTCGTATCCCACTTTCCGTTCTGCGCCAGTGTTTCATGCACAGCCGCTCTGTTTTCACGATGTGGGGCAGCGATCTGGAGCCTGTGGGGGGAGGGGGGGGGGGGGGGGGGGGGGGTGACTCAGCCGTGATGCATCCGTTTCATGTCCGGAGCTCGAGACCTCCCGACATTTTTTTGTGTCCCACCTGCCACTTCGGTTAGAGGAGGAGGAGGAGGAAGGATGGTGGTGGTGGTGGAGCAGAGAGCACAGGGGGCACAAGAAATGAAAAACACTGAGGGTTTCATCCACACGACGAGAAAAAACGATCTTTTTTCTCCACATCCTTCTCCAAAAACAAACCTCCTCACGTCCACACGTCACTATGAACTCGGCTCTACGCGAGGCTTCAGGACACGTAGTGCACATGCCAGGCCTTTAGGGGCGCTGTGACTCACCAAACGCAGAAGAAGACAGAGCACGTAGAACTTTAGAAGTAGTTTCCTGCTCATAAAATTCTATAGAATTCTAGTTCTATAGGTCTATGGCCGCGCTCCTCCTGCCGCTAGCGTCAGTAGCTTCTGCAGCTCCACCGGAGCTTGTCGTGCCTGATTGTTGTCGTTATTTGATGACATCACAGACCGAGGGGGGCGATTACGTCATCTTTTTTCCACAGATGATTGTTTTTGCCGACTTTGCCGCCCGTCTGTTCTGAAAACGATTGTCGCGTGCCACTTTTTGATGACCAAATCCTGTTGCCCATGTTTTTTTTTTTTTATTTGCTGGGACGTTTCTTGCTTCTCCAACCATCGTGATCAAATGATCGTGGTATTTCCTGTTTTTTGATAGGAGGACCATATCTGGTCCTAATGTCAACCGTCAGTGGCACCTTGCAAAGTGGACGGTCAGTCCTTCGTTGTCGTGTTGTCTTGAGAAACCTTGTCCTCTTTCATCACAAAGCCTATGGCTTCTGTTGTCCCGTCCATTCCGTCTCTCCTCCACCTCTATTGGACTCCCGCCAGCGGCTCTGGCAAGCCGATCAAGGCGTGGGGTTCCGTATAGACGACACTGTCGACTTTTGGGTCCGGCGATGTGATAACGTCTACTAATCCTGAAGCGGTGCAACCCCCGAGCGAAAAGAAAACATTGTTTTTGGCCTGCAGGCCACATATTTGAATCAAATTTTTTTGCTACTTGTATTTCGAGCCACCGCGCTGTAAGAGATAGGGGATCATGGCAAAGTATTATTAAACAACCCTTTGTGTTCCGGTCAGCCATTCATTTCTATTGGTGGGGGTTTCCACTTTTGTTTCTTTTAAACCAAGTGGTGTTTTGTAATTTGATTGTAGTGAACCAGCCTAAATTCAAAAATTCAAAAAAAAAAACAAAATAAATGGATGTATTTGATTTCAAAGTGGCCATTCTGGTGAAGCAAGTGTCAAATACATGGCACTCAACAGATGCAACACTTGCAACATGTATAGAGACACACAGCCACAGTGTGAAGTTTGGAGGGAAGACCTTGGCTCCATCTTTTGTGTTGACGTTTGAGGGCCAGAACAGAACAGGCAGCTTTTCTGTGGGTTTCCTTCCATCAACCCGCCCGGAGATGACTTTCCTTTTTAACCCTTTGACAAGCAGAAAGCTCAGGGGAGGGCGGCGCCCAGGCCCGGGCTGTGCTGCACGCCATTGGCTGTGGGGCAGATGAGCGACAGGCGGCACGGCCGCGCAGTGATTGGCTGCTGAAACCTCCTGATCTGTCTCCACCAGTCCCCGCCGGTCAGGTGACACGCTGCAAAAAAAAAAAAAGAAAGAAAAAAAATCAATGTTATCAATCTGTCCTCACAATCAGCAAGAGCACCACTATTGGGAAGCTGAAAATGTATCAATGCGACAAAACTGCTCTGCTTTTTCTCGTTTGTGGATTAAAAAAAAAAAAAAAATGAAAATAAGACAAACAACAAATTTCTCCTCCTCGAGCTTGTTTGTGGGTTTTTTTACAGATGAGATTTATTATTTGGAGTTCAGCTGTGATGATTTCTTTTTTTAATGATCTGTTTACATTACAAGACAAATTCTAACATTATCAAGTACGTCTGAGGCACAAACTGCCAGTTTGGAAACGTCACCGGTTTCACCCTGACTCATCAGATGACGTAGATTCTCGTCCATTTTGTCCTTTTTTCTTTTTTTCACTCAATAAAATCAAGCCCAATAAAGCTAAATTGCCTCATAAATAATGTTTTGACCAAATGTTAAGTGGACAGTGCGATGACTTAACCACCTGTCTGGGACGGCTGAGTGTGTTTGACAGGAAGTCGTGTCTGTACGTCCCACCGCAGGCCGCTTCTCAGAAATTAGTGGTTTCTTTGCATAATTTACACACTGTTTAACACATTTACACATGAGCATTAGTCAGACCTTTCTCCCTCCGTGACCACACACACACACACACACACACAGACTCACACACACACACACACACACAGAGAGATAGGCTACTATTACTAAGATTAGCACACTAATAGTTATCATTGAAACAAAAACAAAAAATGCAAATGTGTGTGTTAGTGCGTGTTTTGACTACATTGTGGGGACCTGCGTGTGTTTTTGCACGCTCACATTTCAAGGACTTCTCAGAAATACGCAAACAGGAAACAATTTCCCGCAGAAGTGATTTCATAAAGACATAGTTTATCGTTACACCGAGCTTAGCGCCAAGTACAACTGGTAGCAAGTAGTTAGTTGTGTTTGAGTTTAGAGCAAGTCTGCAGGAAATGAGTCTAAGTCAATATCCCCGAGAGGCACACTGTGTGTGTGTGTGTGTGTGTGTGTGTGTGTGTGTGTGTGTGTGTGTGTGTGTGTGTGTGTGTGTGTGTGTGTGTGTGTGTGTGTGTGTGTGTGTGTGTGTGTGTGTGTGTGTAACCTGATTGCACACTGACCCATAACGACTCACGTGACCCGGGGGACAAATATTGAGGTAACCTTTTCAGAAAACCATTTTATTACTGCGTGAAGACATTTTTCAAGAGAAATCCATGATTAGCGGAAGGCAAGTGCTAATAAAGCGTTTTTTTTTTCCTGGAGAAAATGCAATAAAAGCAAGGATGAATAGTGTTGGAGGCATTATGAGGACTCTGACGAGTCGTAGGTGAGGTTGAGGTAGACGTTATTGTTTATGAAACAGCAAATACGGAGGAAAACGGTCATAAAAACTTGCAGAAACGCACGAATGTTTTGTTTCCATGTTTTTGAGAGACGTTGCAGTTGGTCACATGTATTTATCTCAGTTGTCATTATTACACGTCCAACATAAACGGATTATTCTGTCAATTAGCATCGATCGCATACAGACAGTTAAAGACAAAATTCTGTTCACAACGAGCCAAAATAATCTCTTTTTCCCCGTCATTCTTAAAAAAAATGTGTTGATTGAAGTCCTCGTCTTAAAGTCCACATGTTAAAGTGTCCTTTATTCTTTATTAATAAAGAATTGCTTGCCACACGATTTCACCTCGTACTCGCCGGGTTGAGTCGGTTAAGTTTTTCCATATATGGTATCGGTATCGCGGCGTGCCTACTCTAAATTCTATCTATAAAAGTACGGCCTCGTTTTAACATTCCCACTTGCATTCAATGTTAGTCGTTGTATTATTCCTCACTGACTATCATAGCCGTGTATAACAGGATGCATCTGTTTATAGAAGACCTTAGTAAATCAGACCTGTTGTGTGCAGACGTGTGGCTCACAGTCATGTGGCATTAACCCGAACCATCATAAATTAGACTTTTAACTTCACTTTGACCCTTGGGAAACATGCAGGCACCTAACCTGTGGCCGTCGCAGGTCAAAAAGCAGAATCCTCCCTGACCGCTGAGACGTCAAACTCCAAACGTATCGCTTTCAATATCTGATATCGAACATAACTTATGGGCTTTTGGATGCAAGCGGAGCGGAAAGGAGACCGTCTCCGGTTACCAACTAGCGGGCCGCGGAGCCCAAAGGGGAAATGAGGTCGGAGGTCAACTGACCAACCAAAATTGATGGATCGTTTCAATCTCTCGTCACCGAACTGCAGCCTCAGTCCTCCAAACGCTGAGAACATGCTTCTTTTATTCCCCCGTTAGACAATGTGGGCTGGAGCCCACAGAGTGAGAAAAACAACAACAAGAACGCACTTTAACGCACAGCAGACTGTGACCTCTTCTCATGTGGTTCGGTAAAAACACGATTTCGTGTAACGATTGAACTGATTGTTTGGTCATTTTGACCAAAACGGCTACGACGCAAGAACCTTTAATCCAGTGTTTTTCAACCACTGTGCCGCGGCACACTGGTGTTTCCTCCAGATCTCGTCAGGTGTGCCGTGGGAAATTATCCAATTTAAAAAACATTTGCTCTCACAGCGACAGTGTGTTGCAGAGTAATCATGTATAAATACTCTTCACCACTAGAGGGCAGCACAGAACTTTGCCGGTGAAATGTAAAGTGACAGACGTCAGTGTGGTTCATCTCCACCTCCTGCTACCATCTTGTATCAAAGTACTGTGTCAGTGACAGTGATGGAGAAGTTTTTGAAAAGGAAGAATGTGAACCAGGATCTCAGCTCTTCATCCATCAGGTCCAGGTTTCACACTGAGGGAGTCACTATTAAAAAAAAGAATTTGGGAAATACTTTTTTTCTGTATTTATTTGATTGCTGTTGATAAAACTTTGATGAGAAAGACTTTATATTGTTAATAGAGGCTACAGAGTTTAACATTTTAACATTTTCAGGTGGTGGTGGTGGAGGTGGTGGTGGTGGTGTGCCTCCAGATTTTTCCAAAGAAAAAAGTGTGTCTTGGCTCAAAAAAGGTTGAAAAACACTGCTTTAAGCAACACACACACACACACACACACACACACACACACACACACACACACACACACACACACACACACACACACACACACACACACACACACACAAAAGTACCCACCTTAACTAGTAAAGGTGCGCCCTACCGTCAACGTGGTTAAACGTTAGCTACGGTGGCGTGGTTTTCATCCAAACGGCGGCTTCGGTCTGTTAATCAGTGTCTACAGAGGATGATGCCCGGAGGCACGGGACTGAGCGGATGGGGGGGGCAATCTGCATCCCAGCGGCACTCAGAGCTCCACGCCATGAACATAGTTTGACTTTGTAATCTGATCTGGGAACCAAGATAAACAGACTATGACAAGTTTGCTTTAGTTTCGGTGGCGTGGCTCCGTTCACACAGCAACAACCTCTTGTTGTGTTTTGTTTACATGACAACGGCACTTTTGGAAAACAGCTTCCAGATTTCCAGAGATTTTAGATTTCTCCCCGTCAACGTGTAAACAGGGGGGAAACACAAATTACCTGAGTTACCCGGGTCATGTTATAGAATAGAATAGAATAGAATAGAGCTTTATTCCTCCCCAGGGGGAAACACAAACTTACAACAGCTCAAGGTAAAAAGGTGCAGATATTATAAAATTAAAGAATTAAAATATGTAAACATATGTAAAGATCTAAACAAGAGCAAAAAAAGAGCACCAAAAATTGAATAAGTAAAAAATAAAAAAATAAATAAAACAATCCAGTAAAAAAGAAATCATCTAAAAATAGAGTAAATTGCCAGAATTGATATACACACAGTGTCGATAGGTAGAAACTGAGATGTACTCAGTGTTGTCATGCTGTTGATACACAATTTAACGGCTTTTCTCCAACGCCGTGGTCTGGAGCAACACGTTTTCTTACCCGTGACGGGATATTAGATGGCCTCAGCAGCGAAGAAAGACGGATTACGGGAGTTTGAACGTTAACGTCGATGCACCAACACATAGTACTCGTACTCGTTCCTGTATGATTTCAATCATAATTATGTTCAAGAAGCTCATGTTTGTTTGGTTTCATTGCAAAAAAAAACCCCAAAACAACCAACAGCACCTACTAGTGGCCCAGCGTAAAAAATAACCCACACTGTTTTCAGCATTTACCGTGTAAATGTACATTGTTTTTTAAATATTGCAGTGTAAACACGAAAGGCAAAACTCAAAAACGATGCATTTTTCACTTGAAACGTCGTCAAGACAGAAGAGAACAATATATCATCAATAGATGAGAATGAAAAGTAATTGAAGAAGGCTCAGTGTTGAGAAAGCAGGTTCTAGCCACATAATCTCAGAAGTCTGGATCGTTTGTAACGTCACAGAAGATCCTAAAAGCTTGTAATTGTGACACTACTGATCTCCAGGTAACGCTGGTATCACTGCTGCAGTATTTAATATCAAGCAGATACGATACCAGTCATTCGTTATGGCACCGGTGTCAGCACTTCTGCCAGTTCACGCATCATAACTATACGCTAAACGACAAATAAATAAATGTAGGGTTCATAAGCATTGCATACTGAAGTTGGCAACTTTTCCAGGAGCTCTTATTTTGACAGCAGATGAAAGGCAAATCACACAAAGCAAACATGTGGACTCCTGCTGCTTTGGTTCCTGGACGAGCAGCTGCCCTATAGAGAGAGAACTGTGAAACTAAAAGTGTTAATCCGACGTACATTTCGGGGTTTATCGGCGCTCTTGTGAGAGCTACCGTCCCGCGCCGGCGGCTCCGCCCGCCTCGCGGCGCTAGCGCCACGACTTTCAACTTAACGAGGCCACGTACTCCCCCGATCCTTTCACTCTGAAATACACGTCGTGTGTCATTAGAAAACACTTGACGGGAACCCGAAACAGAAGCGTCTCGACTCGGGACGTTCTTATTTTTAGACGGGAGACGAGAGGAGGACGAAGCGAGAAGGGGTGAAGGGTGCCCCCACCCCCACCCCCACCACCACCCCCACTCTTGACCTCTTGAAATCACCAGGTGAGTATTCGGGGTCAGCAAGGACGGCGGAGGGGGGGTGAGCTCTGCAGGGAACAGCCCCCCCACCCCCGCTGGGCCAATCTATATACTCTTTCTTCCCCCCCTCTTGTATCTGATCCGGAAAGTATGCCAACGCCGATCATTACGTTTGTTTCAGATATGGCTGACCAGATATGGCATCGAACCTCAAACCGCAGACAAGACTCTCTCTCGCTCTCTCTCTCTCTCTCTCTCTCTCTCCTTCTCTCTTTCTTGGGGAAAAATAGCGTTTTTTTGTTTTTTTGTTTTGAGATGCTGCTCCAGAGGTCTAATTATGCTCGGTTTGAAAGTACAGACACCCCCCATGTCAAAGACAGATGCTGTAAATCACACACAGTCATTAGTGGGGGGGGGGGGTGGATATATGTTTTTCTCCTGCCGTATATATGTGCCACAGTGAATATGGAGCGTTTACTGTACCAAACCCAGATTCAATGCACTTGGGTTTAATTGAATGTAAACAATTTACCGGACAAAACAAAAACAAACAAAACAAAACAAAACAGACAGATTGTTCAATTTTCTGTCCAAAAAAAGTAACCCCATCTTGCATTTTATAAGTAATTTAGCCTAATTTGGCCAAAAATAACAATCACCTGTGAATCTCAGCTGCGTAATGTTAATTATTAATGTTTTCTTAGGAGGTAGACGTCCCTGAACGCATCGCGATTAAACAGAAACAGGCGCAGACGTCAGTTAAAATAAATAAAAATGAAAATAAAAGGTAAAGTTGCTCCTTATTGTGCCGGTGACATTCTCCACTCTCTCTCTCTCTCTCTCTCTCTCTCTCTCTCTCTCTCTCTTCTTTTGAGGGCTTGGCAATACGACATAAAGCCATGACAAATAACAGCAATAAACTATTTATTGTTTCGAGGTTAGAAATGGTTGCATCTCTCCGCACAGACAGGAATGGCATTTACGCAAAAGAATTGGCTATAAACGCTTTTTATTTGAAAACCCAGGATATAATTAGAAAGAATAAGTGTGTGTGTGTGTCTCAATGGTGGTGTGTGTGCATGTGCATGTGTGTTGCTTTTTGTTGCCCCTCCCCCCTTTCTCTTCTTCATTATGTCAAGCGGCTCCCAAATATTTTGTGTGAGAAATAAAGTTCACATGAGGAATTTCACGGGAGGCTGTGGGAAAAATTGCATTTAGACTATAAGGTGAGGAAATATGATCGTGACGCGCAGGAGGTGTTCGGGGGTGAAGGGAAACATCCTCGGCTCTCTGGGTGGACGGCGCCGCTGACACTCGGAGGTGGAAGTTTTTGAAAACATCCTGCCGTCGTCTCAGTGTAATCGGGCAAAAAACAGCAGTTTCTGTAAAAGCCGGGGTTCCGTCTCCATGGAGACGATGCTTTTTCACTTTGTTTTGTAAACGGCGCCTCACTGTGGGGTTTTTACCCGGATAATTCTTGTTAAAGGAGCTCGATGCAAGTAGGATGAATTTCAGATACTGGATGTTGCATGTATAGACGTTGGTTGGACTTGTGTTGAAGTTCTCCTTAAAGTGCTGGAAATGATGTTTACCTTTCTACTGAAACCCTGAAATCCGTACGTTTCCCATGCCGAAGGTCCCTGTCGTCGCCGGCGTCGTGGCCGTAATGTCTCTCTTCACCGCCGGTTTTGCTATTTGAACATTCAAAATTAGGTTTGCGACCAAAAGTTTGTGCAACTTTTGACATGCCTGACGTGATACGAGGAGTAAAAAAAGCCCCACAAAGAATTCTGATTTACACAATTCTCAACTGAATCTTTGCAACTTCAATTTAAGCGACAAATCCTATCGGTTTTACATTTTTCATTTTTGCGCTTTATTTCAATAAAGGCCTCGTAACGAAGCCAAAACCTCCATGAGGCTGGCATCTTCATTGTTGTTCTACCCCGACAACCCACAAATCAGATGATATGATGCACGCGCTGAGTCCTTCTTAGCGACCCCCCCACCCCCTCCCCCGTAGGCCCTCCCCTCCCCCGCTGCCGGACTCCCACGCAATCTTCTCAGCACTGCTGGATGTGACCGTGCATGAGTTGCACAAGATTAATCCGCCATTTGATGGGAAACGTGTTGTTCTCAAGGTCTTGTCTTGGGGAGGAGTGTGAGGGGGGGTAGATTTAAAAAAAAAAAAAAAAAAAACTGGAGTAAGATTACATTTTCATTCTTCTCTCTCACCCCCCCACCCCACCCCACCCCCTCTCTCTCTCTCTCTTTTTTTTTTTTTTTACTGCTGACAGAGGAGTGCACTTTATTTACTTTACCAACCTTTTACTGCCACCTCCCCCCAGCGCTGCCACCACATCGCCGCCTCACTCCCTGCTCAGTGATAAGCCAGTGGGGGGGGGGACCATTAATTTCTCCTCCCACACCCGGTCAGTCTTTCTGTTCACTTCAACAATCTGCAGAGCTCAACATGCCCTTTACAGAGGCACTGATGTGAGGAAGTCACTGTGTACATACAGTAAACATACAGTGAACGTACACAATACAGACTTGCGGCTAAATCTTTGCGGGGACATTTTTCTTTAAGTCTTAGCGATTTAATGCTTTTGTTTGCCACTTTCGTTGTACTTTATTACCAAGGACGTAAGCATAATTGACCTAATTGTGACTTACAGCTAAAACCCAACAACAAATGACATAAATGTGCCTCAAAGTTCACTAAATGTGACAAATACAAGAACACACACGCCATCTTGTAAATCTAATGATATCAATGTGGGGATATTTGTCCAAAACAAGGATCACAAATCCATCGTCACACTGTGTTAAAGAAACATGCATGTAGGCGTACACTAAAATCCTTCAATTCATTCAATAATGTAAAGTAAAGGGAGTGACTTTAAACAAAATGACCAACATTTTATATAAAAACTAGAGAAACAATCGGGGGTGAAACTTCAGGTTTTGTTCTGGTTTTTTCAGGTTTATGAAAATGAATCTACTTCTAAATTTCTATGTGCCCTGTCTTCTTCTGCGTTTTTTGGTGTGTTTGGTGAGTCACAGCGCCTCTAAAGGCCTGGCATGTGTACTACATAGTGTTCATAGTGTGTGGACGGATTTTTTTGGGAAAAGGCCGTGGAGAAAAAAGATTGTTTTTTGTTTTGGTTTTTATTCGTCATGTGTATGTAGCCCTCGAACAGTGTTTTTCAACCACTGTGCTGCGGCACACTGGTGTTTCCGCGAGATCTAGTCAGGTGTGCTGTGGGAAATTATCCAATTTCACATTTTTTTCTAAAAAATCATTTGCTCTCACATCCGACAGTGTGTTGCAGAGTAATCATGTATAAATACTCTTCGCCACTAGAGGGCAGCACAGAAGTTTGCCGGTGAAATGTAAAGTGACAGACGTCAGTGTGGTTCATCTCCACCTCCTGCTACCATCTTGTATCAAAGTACTGTGTCAGTGACAGTGATGGAGAAGTTTTTGAAAAGGAAGAATGTGAACCAGGATCTCAGCTCTTCATCCATCAGGTCCAGGTTTCACACTGAGGGAGTCACAATAAAAAAAAAAGAAATTGGGAAATACTTTTTTTCTGTATTTACTTGATTCCTGTTGATAAAACTTTGATGAGAACAACTTTATATTGTTAATAGAGGCTACAGAGTTTAAAATGTTAACATTGTCGGGTGGTGGTGGTGTGGCTCCAGATTTTACCAAAGAAAAAAGTGTGCCTTGGCTCAAAAAAGGTTGAAAAACACTGATCTAGAATATCCCCTGACTGCTGCGGCGCTCACGTATTCGTGTCGAGCTTTTGCTTGTTCACAGTGGAAACGAACCCCAGAGTCTCTGGAGTCCTGAAGCCAGCAGAGTGAACGTCCTGCCCTCGTCCTCCATGTGAAACGTCGCGACTGCGCCCAACCTGCCGCTCCCTCTGCGCACACACACACACACACACACACACACACACACACACACACACACACACACACACACACACACACACACACACACACACACACACACACACACACACACACACACACACACACACACACAACGCGTCCATTAGAGCTGCGAGGCGCCGTGGTGAACGGCGCTCCGGCGTCACGACCCCATCAGTCACTCGCAATACAAACAGCACGTCGGGCGCGCGGCTTCATCCAGAGCCACTTTGCAGCCGGTGAGTGGGACGTGCTGCCTTTTAGCCCCCCCCCCCCCCCCGGCACACACACACACACACCTGCTCAGTGTCAGGTCAGGCTCCGACATGTGTCAGAGTCTCCAGAGGCTGGGAGCGCTGGGGCTCTTACACCTGTCCCTTTATCACCGGCTTTCATCTTGTAATTTCAAATCCATAATCCCCCCCCCTTCACTTTTCATCAAGTCCCTGTAATAACACATTAAAGGGTCGAACCTAAATGCACAGAATCACTTTCACGGTCGGAAGCCTGGTGGGTCGAGCCGTTTTACGCCTCTGAGAGAAAGTCAAAGTCGATCACTGGGCTTTTGGCTAGAAAACGGCATTTATGTGGCTTTTATTGAGTCTCACGAGAGCCATGTGACAATTTAGTTGTATTGTTCATTCGCTCTGGCTTCAATAATCACGTATTACCAAACAAATGCTATTAGCAAGTCAGGCGATCAAGCAGAATTTACTCATTAGCATCCATGACGTAGAACGTTTTCTAGAAAGTTTGTGATTTTCGGTAGTTGTGAGTCATTGTGTTCGTCCCCGAGTGTCGGTTCATGGATTCTCCCGAAGGACCTGCTGGATCGGGAAGCCCCGCCCAGTGACATCACAACCCATGTGACACGACCCAGTACAAAACCTCTCCACTCCAAAACCCAAGATTAGACGACACCGCTGTGCCCCCCCACCCCCCCCACCCCCACTGGGTCTTGCCTTTCTTCTGCTTTCTTTCTGCCTCTCCTTCCCTCGTCTTAATCCCAGCGCACTCCCTCGCAAATCTATTCCAGCCCGGTTTGAGCGCCGTTGTAAGCGTGCGGTCTTCGCCCGCTGCCGACCCGCCGCCTCAGACTGTGTGAGCGAGTCGGGTGTTTAAAGATTTCAATCCTCTTAGCGAGGACTTTGTCTTTCCACTGAAACGCTCCGCCTGATCCCAAAGTCCCGCTGCAGGAACACGTCGGATTCAGAAAAAAAAAAGGCGCCGCGGCGCCGGCCGCGGGCGCTGCGACGGCCATGGGCGGCGCTGCGCCGGGTATATGTGTGTCAGGACCAGGAACAGGAAACTGATCCTCTTAGCAGCCTTGGAATTTGGCCTACTCTCAGGAAAGTGTCACCTGAGTTGGTCAACCTTGAGGGCACCGGGTAGAGATGGCCTGTCGCCTCGGATCTCCTTCCGGGAGCAGCCGGCGCCGGCGTGGACGGACCTGGAGACGCTTGAACATGCGACTCTGATCTTCCCTCAATGTGCGGCTAAGTCCAGTATGTCATCAATCCGAGGGGCCTGCTCTCACCACTTGAGGACAACGGAAACGAGTATTCACCTTATTCCAGAAGTTTGCGTCAGCGGCGCCATGCGCGTAATCACACTTCCGGTTTAGCGCCGCGCTACTTGATTTGCGATACCAGTCTGTTTAATTGTTTCCAATTTAAAGCTAATTTAAAGCTTATCGGAGATGGCCGGCGTTAATTGCGCGGTGCGTGGTCGTCATAATAGCTGGAGAAAAAGGAAGCTAACTCTGTCGCAGCATTGTTTTGAACATCAGAAGAAGAGGTCTGAGTGTTGTGGTCCTTTGTTTACCTTTAGCTTTATGGTTGTTTCTGTTCCTGCAGCAGCGAAATATTTCCCGACATTGACATGCTGCATATCTTTACAACGCATGTTTTTGGGTAGTTTTTAGTCGCTGGGTTTGTTTAACCTTAATTTCCTAAGCAAGACGCGACTTAAGAATCGCTGGAAGCTAACTAGTTAGCAACGTTAGCCTGTCGTCTTGTAAACACTGCCAACTCCGCGCTGCGGCACTATAGCGACAGCATTTAGCACTGGACACACTCTGATTTAGACTGTAGTCTGTACTAAAGTCAGCTCTATATGGAATATTGTGTTTCCACACTGAAGAATCCTCCAGATCGTTGCTCTTTGCGCTCCTCAGTGAAGAGGAGCTCCGGGATGCGATCTGACCGGCAAACGGGCTCTAGAAACACCTCAAAGTCGTTTTCAAACTATCAACAGAAGCAATGCATCGTTTACTCGTTGGTGTACATGATCGTAGCACATTTGGCGCAAAATAACCTCCCTTACATGATATTGTAGATGCAAGTCTTCCCAGTAGTTCTCCGTTGAAACGAATGCGATTTCGCTGGAACCGGAAGTGCGTTTCAAACGGAAGTGTGGGGCAGAAGTAAAAGTGGGCGGGGCGGAATAAGGTGAATATCTGCTACACTTTCTTCACTTTTGTTATCCCCCCCCCGCTTTTGTAAATAGTTTCTTCTGCTAATGTGATTGTAAACAAACATGGCTGACCCTGTAGTGGTTTGACTCGCGGTCCGTGTTCTAGTTTGATAGCATCTGATTCCTCATCACTCCACTCGAATGTCACGTTCTCTCCACGTTTACATTGTATTGTATTGACAAGTACAAGGAAGAGCGCCCCCCAATGGCTCGGCATACTAACTGCATCAATTTTTTTTCTCTTTTACGAACTAGGTGTCGTCACGTGAAACGCTGTAAAAAAAAAAAACGGGGCCCACAGGGAATGACTCGCTGTTGCGTCGGAGAGTTTGACCTCCTGCTGAGAGCTGCCAGGCATATCTTCCCCCCCCCCACGCCACGCCGCCCCTTCCCGAAAAAAAAAAAAAAAACACCCAGCAAACGACGCAGACTTCACCACAAACACATCATAGCACGAGCTCGAACCCTTAACCTCTCTGCAGCCTCTCGGCTCCCACATGCAGCTGCTGTGATTAAAAAAAAAAAAAAAAAAAGATTCAGACGAGTTGGTTCTTTCTTCACCTTTCCTGGCTCTGCACATTCCTCCTCCTCTCTCTCTCTCTCTCTCTCTCCCTCTCTCTCTCTCTCCTTGCCTCCAGATGTTTCTCCAGCCGTGTCACGCAGACAGTGACAGAGAGCAGCCAGGCCGCGCTTCACTCCGTCAATTTATTGAAAGCAGATACAACAGGAAGGGTTCGTTCCCGTCGAGCAGCCCCCATTACGACAATCAATAAAGAGACGGCTGGTTTTAAAAGCATGCGTGGCATTTAGTAGGTTTCAATAAAAGCCGCACCGTTGTCTCTGGAGCGAGGAAGAGAGAGAGAGAAAATAAAAGGTGGCTTTGTGTTGCATGCAACAAGAACCTGTGCTGTAAAATCTACAAAGCATATAACAACGGCGCTTTTAATTTTTGGTGCATTAACTCTATAGCCTTTTGCAAGAGAGTACATACCTGAGTAACCTTCGTAGCAGTTGTGTGGAAACTCTCACGATTGTGCCAGTTGGAAAACACATAAAAAAAACAACTAAATAGGACTGTATAGACGGAGTAATTCACCAGCTTTCGCTCAGCATTTCGAGGAGTTTCGACTGAATCAGACGACAACAGAACTTGAACTGTCTGGACTGAGACGTCAGTGTTTCCCTCCAAATATGGATGAAGTGAAATGACAGGTTGAGAGTTGTGAGTGTCTTCTTTTTCCATGTTGACATTTGTTTGTCTATTTACTTGTGCATTCGCAGATTGGTACGTGGCATTAAAGTTTGTGTAAATACGCTACGAGCACCTCTAAACGTCTCCGTCTTCGCCTGTTGCGAACCGGTTCCATCCACCAGATGGCGCACTTGCTTTGAAGATAGAGGCTGAAGGACTGGCAATGAGGCGTGTTTTCAAACATTAGTTGAGGAGACGGCGCCACCCGGTGGCTCCAGAAAATAAAGAAAGTGGTTCGTGAAGCTTCGTTTGGCCGTCGCTATACCTGCAAGTCGAGACGGAGGGCAAAACAAGACTGGGAATGGATAAACAATTATCATTCAGGTGTAAAAGAGAAAAATCTACAGCTGAGGCGGAAGTTAAGTTTGCGTTTCTATAAACACAAACAGAAATGTTAGACCTGATGAAATAGAGAGAGAATTAATAAAATTGCCTCCACAAATTATTTCCAACTCAAACTCGAGCTACACTCAGTAGAGCGCACACTTTCGTCAACATCACATTTTCTTGCGGAACCGAGTTAGCATCGCTAGCATGTTAGCCGTTCGCTCATATCGACGCTAACCAGATAGGTCAGGTAGCGTCTCCACGGCAACAGACGCTGACCTCCTCCGTGAGGTGCCTCCCTCATCCGCTTTGTATGGGACTTTTTTTTTTTTTTTCCCCCAGTTACATTTGGGTGGAATCTATTTGGGAGCGATGAGCCGTTAATGTTCTGAAATCCAATCGATTCGTCCTTGAGCGATGACAAATCTTGCAATTCATGTTTGGAACTTTACCTTCTCGGCCCAACTTTTGTTGGCGAAGGTAAAAAATCCCATTATCAAATAGTCAAATATAATGGGGTGAGAGGACAGTGGGTCAAGGCAGACTTCTTCTTCTTCTTCTTCTTCTTCTTCTTCTTCTTCTTCTTCTTCTTCTCCTCTTCGGTTAAAAGCATTAAGTGGTAATGTTGGATGTCAGCTGTGATCATGATGGGAAGAACAGACACCCGTCAAAGCAACGCTTGCATCCTCATAAGTTCCCCCAGACTCGACTTCGCGCTGCACAGTTCTGACATTTAACGGCTCCCAAAAAAACATCCCAGATGCAATTGTCAGCATGCAGGAATGATCCCGGCGTCGCTCGCCCATCTCCACGTTTCCCCCATGACGGACGAGGCCTGTCCTCGCTGTCAGCGCCGCGGCTGAGTTAAGGAGCACCAAATGATTTTCCCCAACACGGAGCTGGCAGGACACATTATTTATGCGTTTTGCCTGTGCGCCACAGTCAACATCACTCAAGGAAATTACATGTTAATCATTCTCCTGATGGGAAAGCAACTCGACTGCATGGGGAGAGGGAAGAGAAAGAAGAAAAAAAAAAGAGAAAAATAGAAGCGGAGACTGAACGTGGCTGTGCTCTCTACCAGCGGTGCAACACAAAGCAGACAATCTTCAAAATATTTGGGCTGCCTTGTAAGGATGTTTATGAAGTTGGAGTGGAGCCTGTCGATAAGAGGAGGCATTCGTTTGGCCGCTCGCGGGAATGATTCATTAATTTCAATCTCGCTCGCCCCGGGGGGAATGCGCTGAATGCCATGAGGAAATATTTAGAGAAAAAAAAAATGCGTATGGAGGCTGTGAGTGAATTTGAATGTGATGAATAGGAAGAAGTGCGGGTCACATATTTGGGGAAACTTCTTGCGGTTTGTTCTTTGGGGTGGGGGTCCTTGTCATTTTTAGGACGAGCTCCAGCTTTTGTTTATTACCACTCAAATCTTGCTTTGACCATAATTGCAATCGCTTCTTGTAAAATTACACTCAATGGAGGGCAATCGTGGAAAAACCCATTAATCACTGTGGATCTTCCATTGCTTTCCCAAGGGAATAGTGCAGAACACTGGTGTGTAGTGGTGAGCAAACGTCCCTCATGGAGAGATATAACCGGTTTGATTCTGGCTGAGGGCTACATGTGTCGGGTGTCTACCAGTTGAAACACACCTGATTACAATGACGTTCTCCGTACTGGACATATCTTTGGCGTCGTCATGAGATTCTGGTGTGCCGAAGCAGGAAGACGTCAAAATGCTCCCACAAACGGTGTGATTTCAGAAGAAAGATCGGATCGTGGGAGAATCGTTGGTAAAATCCACCAAATCGGTCGGTCTTTGTGCTCAGTTGTAGGACGGCCGAGGTATCGGTCGTAAACCAGCAACCACGATCGGACTGTGTCTGATATGTAGGAAGTCATAAAGTCGGCTGCGATCACGTCGGCCTCAACACACCGGTAGAAATGCAGTATGACATGATGTTGTCATCTGCAAAATACCGTAATGCTAATGTAAAGTGCATGTGTAGCGGTCTGGTACTCTTTTGCTCTATCTTGCGTCGTGTGGTGTCGACTATTAGACTATTTTAGGGGTCTTTTACATTGTGATAGTCTGAGACTCGATTCACTTGGGAGGGAGAGGATCCCAGAATTTTCACACCTTCATTTGGTTCGGGCGACTTTCAAATTCACTTCAGAGACCGGATCAAACCTGGAACATGTCACAAAAGCGTGAAACACCAGTTCATCACCAGTTCGTCACCGGTTCGTCACCAGTCTCACGGTCCATGAACAGAGTGAGCTGAAAGAAAATGAAATTAACAGGAGTCACTCCATGCCAAAGGCCACACCGCTAGCATTAGCCACAAGCTCATTTCAAGGCTCAGCCACCATGTAGCACAAACAAAAATCAACACAAAACGTCAGCGACTGTTGGACGGAGAGCGTTTGGCAAGTGTGACGACCAAACGACAATTAAACAGATATATTACCGACGCTAACGACAACCAAACTATAAGTCACGGCAGAAAGCAACAAAATAAAACCAATGAATTTCGAGGCTTTGAGCAACACGTCCGCTATTCTTTCGGACGTCTTTTCCAAAAGTGGACCGTCCAGATGACGGCTGGGACGGCTCACTGCCTAACACCATGGCGGGGGATCTCCTCACACAAGCACTCAGTAGGCGTCCATTGCTGATATTGGTGTTCGTCAGTACAAAAATATTTGGTCCACCGCATAGGGGTCCATACGGTCCCTCGTACACAGGGAGTTGACAACGATATTTACACCGCTCAGTCCAAGTCGATTGGGCCTTAAGGGTCCTGGATTCATATCTCAGCTCTGGCCGGAAGAGAATCCAGCGTAAAAAAAACCCAGGCCAAATCTACAATTCACTGCAGTGACGCCTGTGAAAGAAAGCAGTGGCATCAAGCTGACCACAGCCAACACCTTGGAAGATATTCCCGAAACAGTGGCAACTGAAAATGAGGCTAAAAAAACCAAAAAGAGTATGAAACGAAAAAAGGCAGAAAACCCGTTTTGCTGTTTCTCCACAAGTAAATGTCAAAGCTTTTATTTATAACCCAATAACCTATCAGACTGAAGGGAACGCAATGTTCAGTTTGCAGAGCAGACAGGCACACGGATCAGAGGCTGAGCAGCCAAGAGCGTCGGTCCAGGCAGGTAGATCAGACTTTCCACACAGAGTGTTTGGGATTCGTAATGTTGGCCTGACCAGAGGACAGAGAGCAAGAGGAAGTCGAACAGACAGCCTCGAAACCATTGTAAAATGTGGCTTTACGTGACTGGTCACAGTCACCCAATGACATTCACTAACGGCAACAGGGAAGCCATTGACCTTTGGCTAAGCCCCGCCCCCCCCTGGATGCAAACGAACCAATGGCATTCAACTACCAACTGCCTGGGCAGACGTTCTCAGTTCCGCGTTGAAGCATTAGAGCTGGTTTGTTGTGATACAATCGGAGCAGACAGGCAGCTGCGACGATAACTAAAGGGGGCGGGGCTTAGCCAAAGGTCAAGTGGGACATTCGGGGGTCACTGCGAAGTGGGAAAGTTCCCACGTCTCTGGAACACCTGAAAACCGGGAACTTCCCACTTGGATACCGGGGGAAAGTTTTTGTGGAAAACTCTCAGAAGCAAATTTAAAATAATTCAACGGGATGATATTTGACTTTCTCCATGAGAATATTTCAATGTAGATTAATCAGTGAAAAAAAATGAAGGTCCTCAGATCAGACCAGTTGGAGACAACCTCAGCCTAACCTGACGTATGTGGGAAAGAAAAAAAACTAAACGCTTAGAAAGGACTAATCTGCAAACTCCAGGGCAACATGAGATCATTTCACTATTTGTTCTCCAAATAACAGTAACTTCAGCTCCTCGGCTCCATGAATGCATTCCAAACATGGTTTAATCTCCAGGCGAATAGCAAATAAATAAGGTAAAAACAGCTGGCGGGAAAAAAAGGACAATGAAGAAAAAGAAAGAAATTGAAAGAAAGAAAATGAAAAAAAAAATCGTGAAAAAGAAAAACAATCAAAAGAAAATAGGATGAAAAAAAATAGGAAAGAATTAAGGGGAGAAACATGAAAAAATTGAAAAAGAAAAAATGTAGTATAGCTAAAACTACTTTATGAAACGCAGTGGCTGTAAACAGATAAAAAATAATTAAAGAGGCTAAAATAGCCAAAAATTGTTAAAATAGGCAAAACTGGAAAATCCATAAAAAAACAAAAAAATTTGATAAAATATATCAAAATTGACATTTCATGAGTGCAACCTTGTTTATATATATATTTATTTTTATTATTACAATTTTTTTTTTAGTATATCTTTTTTTTATTTCAGACAATTAACATTCGTTTTGCGGTTCCAGACAAATTTTTCTTTATTATAAAATGGTGAACACGTCTCTTTTTTGGCCCTGAAGGTTGCAGATCCCCGATGTATAAGAGAGCGGCTGTCGACGGTTGTTTTAAAGCAGGTTTTTTTTTTTAAAGAATCACTGCAACCAAAACCACGACGGTTCAGCAGCTTGAACAAAAATATTAACGTCAGTTGCACTGGATTTTCACGTGATCCATCCAAGTCTCAGTGTCTGCAGGATAACGGAGATGCGGTGTGTGTCGGACGCTATGGAAAATGTCAGCAGACCTTAAATTGAGATCTTTTTTTTGGGGTTCAAACATAGAAATAATGGAGGAAACACCAACTAAACTGCATGTTTGGTTCAATCATCTTTTCAAATCCAATTATTCGACTTCCAATGATGGAACGCAGAGAAAAGTGGGGAAGTTTGAGAGCCAAAAGAAATGTTCGGTGCACTCGGATAATAAAATATCTCTGTTTTCTTTTTTCTTTTTAAATTGTAGGTCAAGTAAAAAAAAAAAAAAAACAGTTTGAGGTTCCGCCGGTGGTGAAAAACATCAAAACAGGATACTGAGGTTATCCAAGTCAGAAAGCAGCGATTAGGATGATTGACGTCGCGTATCGTGGAAATTAGCTGCTGTCGTGCGAGGTTATGCACGTACGGCGACGGCGCATGTTGACAAGGGGTGGTGGGGGTGGGGGGTAGGGTTCCCACAAATCCACAAAATTACAAAGTGCATTGTGCCAGGCCGGCCGACTGAGGACCGTCGCAAGACTTTGTGTTTCCAATTAATGACACACGGCCCCAAAACGGGCCGCCGCCGCCGCACTCTGGGAGCGTAAACGCAGGAATGTCGACTGGGACGGCGGAGACGCTTTGAAAGAGACGGAGGGATTATTCGGCTTCCTTGAGGCGGAGAGGGTGAAAGACAGATAGTGGCGCTTTGCCGGAGCCGAAACGGGACGAGTCGAGCCGGCGGTTCGGGAACGGCAGGATCCATTACGGCAGTTTTAAACGTCGTTTTATCTTTGTATTACGTGTAAACCAGGGGTCTGCAACCTCTGGGGCCACATGTGGCTCTTTAGCTCCGCTGTAATGGCTCCCTGAAGCTGAATATAACGTTCAAAAACCTTTTATTTGTGCATTGTTCCATTTTTTTTTTTTTAAAGGACTCTTATCTTATGGCGAAAAAATTCCTGAGCAAAGATAGAGGAACTAACCTGAATGCAACAAAAAAAAAAAGGTAATTAGAATTTTTTTTTTTAAAGCTAAAATGGCAAAATACACTTAAAAAAAAATCGAAAATGCCTCAAATCAGTACAAAAAACAGGCTATTTTTAAATGCTTGATTTCCAAGAGTCACAACAGAATCACAATCACAATCAAACGAGCCAAAACAACCAAAAATACGCCCAAAACAAAACAGTCAAACATTAAAAAATAGCTAAAATTAGATGAATAAAATAATAAAAGTAAAGCCTCAAATGAAAAAAAAAGAAAAAGCAAAACGGCAAAGACTGAAAGCAGTGAAAACAGCTGAACCCACTAGAAATGGGTTAAAAAACAGATGTAAAGTTGTCAAAGTGGCTCCTTTGGTCATAAATGTCGCCAGACCCCTGGTAGGAACCGTCACCAGAAACCATTACAACCTGCTGTAGTGACCTCTGGTGAATAGTGACGTGTTTTTAACACAGAAGGAAACAGTTTAAAATCGAAGTGGTAGAAGTAAAAAAAAACTAAATAAAGCCAGGTCCCGATGTCAGAGTAAAAACATTAGGCAACTTATTATTAAAAATACGCTACCATTCGTCCTCGGTCACTGAAATGTTACAAACAATTCACTTATTATAATTAGTCATCTATCTGGGAATGGTTTATCTGGGGAGCGTCTATCTGGGAATGATCTATATGGGAAGCGTCTATCTGGGAATGGTCTATATGGGAAGTGTCTATCTGGAAAACGTCTATCTGGGAAGCGTCTATCTGGGAATGGTCTATATGGGAATGGTCAATCTGGGAAGAGTCTATCTGGGAATGATCTACCTGGGAAGCATCTATCTGGGAATGGTTTATCTGGGAAGCATCTATCTGGGCATGGTCAATCTGGGAAGCGTCTATCTGGGAATCGTCTCCCTTGGAAGAGTCTATCTGGGAATGGTCTATCTGGGAAGCGTCTATCTGGGAATGGTCTCCCTGGGAAGCGTCTATCTGGGAATGGTCTATCTGGGAAGCGTCTATCTGGGAATCGTCTCCCTGGGAAGCGTCTATCTGGGAATGGTCTATCTGGGGAGTGTCTATTTGGGATCTGTCTGGGAAGCGTCTATCTGGGAATGGTTTATCTGGGAAGCGTCTATTTGGGAATGATCTATCTGGGAATGATCTATCTGGGAAGCGTCTATCTGGGAATGGTTTATCTGGGAAGCATCTATCTGGGAATGGTCTCTCTGGCAATCATCTCCCTGGGAAGCGTCTATCTGGGAATGGTCAATCTTGGAATGATCTATCTGGGAAGCGTCTATCTGGGTGTCTGACGGACGGGTTACCTGTCCAAGGTGAATCTTTCCTTTCACCCCCTCCCCACGGTCTTGACCCCGCCCAGCCCGACCCAGCGAACACCGGAGAGCGACTCATCCATCACAAGTTCTTTGTACGTTCTTCTGTCGTGACCCGCTGCCAGACAAGCAACAGCAGCCTGAAACCCTCACGCCGGTATGGAAGTACAAAAAACTAAAACATGAATGAGCTGCAAACTCGCAACCAAGAGCGTGTTTCTGCTGAATGAGTCTGAACTGTAAAAAAAAAAAAAAAAAAAAAGGGCACTTTAGGTAAGTCACACCTCGCGCCGGACCGGCAGACAATAAACAAGCCAAAGGTCGGCGGCTTGAAACGTCTCAGACGTGGGGGGGGGGGGGGAGAAAAAAAAAAAAAAACGCCAAGTCATAAGAAAACTAATCTTAGCTGGAGACGTTTTCTTGCTATTCCGGGGGTGTTTCCTTACCCTCTGCTTGTTTTTCATAATGCAGTCTCAACACTTTCTCCCGCTCCTGTGGTGGAAATCACACAATGGCCGATACTGATTGCTTTATTTTCTCAGTGTGTACCCCCCTCTCGCGTTTGTTATTGCAGAACAGGAGGATATGCCGGACAGGAGGGTGGGGGGTGGGGGGGTGGGGGGTGGGGGGGGGTGAGGGGGGGGGCGACGCTGACGCTGAGCCGGCACAATCTGAACATTTTCTTTCTAATAATCTGAAAACTTGTGGGGTCTGTGATGGAGGGGGGTGGGGGTGGGGGGGTGCAGGGGGGGGTCTGGAAGCTTGCCGGGGGAGTGAATGTTGAAATGATTTCAGCTCGTTCAGATTCATCCACGTCTGAATTGCACAGTTTGCTCGTGTACCATAAGAAACTAATTACTGATGTTGTGTTTTTTTGTTGTTTTTTTTTGGGGGGGGGGGGTTAATTAGGAGCGTGAGCCGCCAGCTGCCCCCCCCCCCCCAGGGGTCAGGTATGCAGGCTGGGCTGGGCTGGCACGTGCTCGCTGGCCCGGCCGGAGCGTCCGAGGCCCCGCGGCGGGCCGCGTGGTCACACTGTGCACAAAGGTTACACGCAAGGAAATTATTGTTTTAGCGGCGTTTATTATGGAGGGCCACCTACACACCTGCCCAGAGGAATGCTGTGCCAGTGCTGCGTGTGTGTGTGTGGGGGGGGGGGCATCTTGCATACCATCCTTGCCAGCAGGGGGTGGTGGTGGTGGTGGTGGTGGTGGGGGGGGGGGATGTGGCCGACCTCCTGCATTGCACAAGTTGAAATCTGCAGATGTTATCTGTTAAAGAAACAATATTTGCATGTTGATCGTCATGCTGTCTGCAGTTCACATAACTTATGTCTTTTTTTTTTTTTTTTTTTTAACAATAAAGCACATTTCCACATGGAAACAACACCTTTTTCTTTCTTTTTTTTTCAAAAACACACAACCAAATCGCTGCAGATGCAAATTTCAGTCAAATTATATTACAAAGGATTTGAAGGAACCGGAGCTGCGCTCTCCTGCCTGGATGCAGGGGTCCCTCATATCGGGGCTCTCCGTTTACATTATTCATACGGAGGAGGAGGAGGGAGGAGGAGGAGGAGGAGGAGGAGGAGGAGGAGGAGGAGGGTGTGACTTGTTGGCTGTCTCTTTTTTTTCTTCTTTTTTTTTTTTTCTGTGTGCGCCTAGTATAAAACGAGAAGTTCGCGTAAAAGAAAATACAGATGGAGAAGGCTCGCCGGCGCGCTGTGTCACAGAGAGCCCCCCCCCTTGAGCCTGCGTGACAAGTCGCATCCTGTCCCTTTGTGACCAGCTCTCAATCGAGCACCCCCACCCCCCCACCCCCACCCCCCCTCCTCCACCCCCCCTTCCCAAAAAAAAAAAAAAAAAATAGAAAAAGAAATGCCCGGTGTCTGCGTGCTCTGCGTGGCCGCCGCTCTGGCCGCCTTCGCCCGGCTCACCGGCGCGGTGGGTCCGGTGGTCCGCTGCGAGCCGTGCGACGCCGGCGCGCGCCTCCAGTGCAAGCCGCTGCCCAAGGAGTGCGCCGAGCGGCTGCGGGAGCCCGGCTGCGGCTGCTGCATGACGTGCGCTCTCGGCGAGGGACACGCGTGCGGAGTGTACACGGCGCGCTGCGGCTCCGGGCTGACGTGCCAGCAGCGGCCGGGCGAGAGCCGGCCCCTGCAGGCGCTGCTGGAGGGACGGGGGGTGTGCACCGGCGCCGCGTCCGGGAAGCTCAGCGGCATTCTCGTCCCGGCGCAGAGACACGGTAGGACGGGTGCCGTTTTCTCTCTCTTTTTTTCTTTTAGAACCCCCCCCCCCCCCCCCCCCCCCCCCCCCCCAACCGTGACCTGCTGTTTGTGCGTGCGCGCGTAGATGTGTACGTGTGTGTGTGTGTGATGACATTTGCTCCGCAGGTCTGGGGACTTCTCTATATTCCCTTTATTCCCTATATTCTCTATATTCCCTGTATTCATTTTATTCCCTGTATTCCCTGTATTTCCTATATTTCCTGCATTCCCTTTATTCCCTATATTCCCTGCATTCCCTAAATTCCCAATATTCCCTATATTCTCTATGTTCCCTATATTCTCTATATTCTCTATATTCCCTGTATTCCTTATATTCCCTATATTCTCTATATTCCCTTTATTCCCTATGTTCCCTGTATTCCCTATGTTCCCTGTATTCCCCGTATTCCCTATATTCCTTTTATTCCCTGTATTCCCTATATTCCCTTCCCTTCGTGCGCAAACGCAGATGAAAGGCGCAGCGGCAGAGGTAAAACCTGCTCCCGAGCGCAAAGTCACCGAGCGGCCGCAGCAGCGGGACGCGGGCGCGCGCGAGCAAACATCACACCGTCTCACGCACGCGCTCCGAAACGAGACGTGAATGATCCCCATACTGTAGAAAACTACGACCGTGCTTTTGTTTTGAAAATGTCATCAAATGACCAACAACCTACATCTACAGCAGTAACTATAACTGGAATACTTTATTAATTCTGAGTATCAAGTATGTTGATTAAACTCCTTTTTAAAGAGATTACTAGTAACTATAACGCCAAGTGCTAATTTACTATTTACAGCAATAAGAAGTACACAAGTAACTAATCAAATACGGTTTCTGTTAATCACAATGTAATTCTAATATTTTCTATTAAGTATGAATGTAATTAAGTATTAACTTTAACTAAGTACTGTAAGTAACACTTATAGTAAGTTACTGTAAGTAGCAATGTCCAATAACTAGTAAAGTAGGTCTACTGCTTTTCAAAGTAGTAACTTGTAACTATAACTTCAAACTAATTTTCTGCAACTAGTAAAGTAACTGTTACATTTCTAACAATAACAAGTACCATTAACTGTAATAACTATTTAAAAAACTACTTATATTCAGTAAGTAAGCACTTTACTTTTTAAACCAGCAGCTAATATATGTAACTGTAATCCAGTACAAGCTTTTCAGTATCTAGTAAAGTACTTCACCTTTATAATTGGAACTGAGGACTAATACTCAGAATGTAGTAATTACTCAACTATCTGTAGTGCTTACTGGTAAGTATATCAGCAAACAAGTAACTAGTTTAACTAACTAACACTGTGTTTTTTTAAACTAGTAACTTCAACTGTAATCAAGTACGTATTTTGAGTTTACTAACTATACTACTTAAAGCAGTAACCAGCAATCATAACTGCTATTAAGTACTAATTGAAAGTAACTTTCTAAATTAGATTAGTAATCCACCGTTACAATAAATGTAGTTGGTATCAACACCATAAACAAACTGGTAATCCTCCCAATGCTTAAAGCTTTTAGTAATGAGTAACTATAACTGTAATCAAGTTCCAATTTTAATTAACTACGAGAACAATTCCAGTATTATTTCAGGAAGTAACTAGTAATCATACTTCCAATATCCTGTTACTAGTCAAGCAACTTCACTCTATCGTAAAATTGGAACTAGTAACTATAATTGCTGTTAAATACTAATCCAACAGTATACCTCCGAAACCGGGAATGTAATCCCACTACTATTCAAACCTCCAACTAGTTACTATAATGGTAGTTAAACATACATTTTCAGTCTTTATGAGTAAATTAAACAACCTTTTAACATAGTAACTAATAACTGTAACTGTCATCAAGTGCTTTATTTTGCTAACTATTAAAGTAGCTGAGTACTTTCTGAAGAGGTAACTGTAACTCTAAGCACTGACGAGTGAGGTACCACAATTTAAAAGTGAAAGCGGAACCTCGTAACTAAAACTGCCGACAACCGTGAAATCGAATCAGCTTGGAAAGTAACTTCCATACTCTCTCAAGTGGTAACTAGTAACTTTAATCTTGTACTTAATATGTACAACGTTAATATGCGAGTAAAGTAACTGAGTACTTTCTAAAAGTGGTGTTAGTACCTTGCAGAATGCTAGTAGACAGTGCAGGACAATGTTTTTTTTTTTTTTTGGGGGGGGGGGGGGTTAGTAGGTAATGGGGGGGGGGGGGCTCATACTATTCTTCTGCCCAGGGCCTGTGGTGTGTTTTGAAGCGGCCCTGCACAGATAAACTTGGCTCTTTTCTGTTTATCGCAGTGTATAAAATAAAATACATGAAAGTACGATGAAAAGGTTTAATCCTGTCACGATGTGAAGATTAATTGTTAGAAAAAAGAAAGAAAGGAAGAGAAAAGAAAGTTAGGTGCACACGATCCTGGCGCCCTCAAACCGATGGTTAAGAAATGCCACATACATGCCGTAAGTATACAGTCTTTCTGCAGTGACCTTGTTTTCCTTCCAGCTCAGCTGGTGGATTCTTGTTCACTGCATGAAAATATGCAGCTCTTAAGATGTGGCTGGGACTCAAGTAGCGAGGGGGGGGTGGGTGGGTGGGGGGGGGGGGGTTAGTCAATTTTCCCCGGTTCCTTAAATGCAACATAACTTTTCTCACTTTTTGCGTCATCTTATATCTGGAAAAACAAAAAAAAACGTACATAAGTCCAGACAGGTATCAGTGCATTTTTTTTTGCTGGAGAGCGAGGGGAGGAAGAAAAAAATGCCCCCACTGGTCAGACTGTGTCACTGCAGCCTGGTGGTTTAAACAATCCCCCCCCACCCCCCCACCCCCAACCACAGTTTGTGCTGTTTACCCCCTCTGCCGTTACACAAACAAATTGTGTAATGTGTTTGTCTGAAACCTCCAGACTTCCTCAGAGGGTTATAAAAAAAAAGTTTATACTGACAGTAACAGTTCAAGCCCCACAACCCCCCCCACCACCACCACCACCCAGACCAACCCAGACGAGGCTAACTTCTAGTTACAGCTCTGAAAAGTAGTGGCATTAGTTTTCTAGTTACTTAAAGTTGTGTCTACTGAAATCTACTGCTTGATTGCAGTTGTTGTTATAATTTATCACGTTTAAATAGTAGTGAGGTGACTTATTAGAATGTGAGCTGGGAGTAGGGCTGGGCGATTTGGTTTACAAAAACCAAAAACACGATTTAAAAAAAAAAAAAAAAAAATTCGATTTTCATGCAGACGTCAGCTGTATTGTCAAAAGTGCAACTTTACTGCCGTGATTGTCGTCACAGTAAAAATGCATGGAAAATAATCCACAGATAAAAAAGTAAACGGGGCTCCGTCGTTTAATAAATTCAAGCTCTAACCAGGTTTAAGAAAAAACAAACAAGCGTTGGATATCAGCTTAGATAATAAATATTAAATTGAGAAATATTCGCAAATGTGGATCTTTGCCATTGCGCTTAACTGTCTGGTGTTTTGGTTAAACTGGTGCCCCTGTTAAACGGTGACGTCTGCCACCATCCGCTGGCAGCAGCCGATGTTAAAATAAGACAAACAAACTGTGGTGCTTTAAACTCTAAAGGAGATGCGGCGTTCGCCGGGTTTTTTAACGATCGCTTTTGAAAAGAGGACGCTCGAGGAAACTGGTCACCAGTTAACAGGGAAACCGATTAATCCAAAACACCGGCAGTTGGCTGGGAGATTGTCCTGATACTCACAGTGTGCCGGTCCGTCGAGTTCCTCTGGAAAAAAAAAAAAAAAAAACCTGCAGCTCGTCGCGGGTTTATCTCTGTTTGTGAGCGTTTTTGTTATAATCGGGGTTTAAAGATGGCGGGTGAACGAGACGTCCTCCTGACTCGCTTTGGAACCTCGGTCGAAGAGGTCCCACTAAAGTACCTTGGTTCCGGGTACCTTGGTTCAAGTCGATTCGAGTCCGGCTGAGTAGGAGTACCATACCAAGTACCATGAGTAAAGTACAAATGAGTACATCACTTGTGCATCCCTTGTCGATTGAGAAGCCAAACGCTGGTCTTTGCTACCAGGTCGGCCTTTCTGGTGTCTTCTAATTAATCCAGAATGATTTAAGTTCCTCTGAAAGAATCGCCAACGAATCAATTCCATGCTTTGCTCTCAATTGTTGAATTTAAAGACGAGGATTGAGGCTTTTATTTTGGAGCTCTTCTGCTACGTTTTCAACACAATCGGCTCAAAAGTATCGTTACAATAAAAGCCACTTCAGGGCACTTTTACACCCAAGTGGGTTTATAAGAAGAGACTCTTTAAACACGGCTTCTTTTTAAGTTTTTTTTACATAAAAGATAAACTGGAAAAAAAAAACACTTTTATTCCTCAGACTAACCAGTGAGTCTATTGAAAAATCTCCCAGCTTGAGATCCGTAGATCTGTTATACCCCCCCCGGCAGTGTCTTGGCCTTCGTCTTCCAAACGTTGACCGTCGGTCGTTCGCCTCCGTCCCCACAGAAAGTGCCGGGAATCGGGTGGAGGACTGTGCCAACGTGACCCAGACCGTGACGGCGGCGCCGGGCATGGCGACGGCGAAGGGCGGCCACGGCCGGGGCTCGGCGGACAGCCGCCACAACACCCTGATCCAGAAGGACCAGCACAAGAAGACGCAGAGCTACAAGGTGGAGTCGGTGTCCGGAGGCGCCAACGTGGACGTCCACAACTTCTCCCTGGAGAACAAGAGGGAGACCGAGTATGTAAGTAGACAACGGGGACGGATGCTAACTCGAGAAAGGCCTTTTTTTTTTTTTTTATGTCTAGAGGTCTTTAAATAGAAATCTGCATTTCATTGTCGGAGAACAAACCCAAGAAGCCCGACGACAACTAGTCACTAACCTATCTTGTAACTTCACTACTATTTAAGCTGGTAACTGACTAATCCAGTGCTAATTTGCGGTAACCGGAATAGTTTGGTGTGCACTTTACGGGATGAATGGAGTCAGAGCGTTAGTATTAAGTCAAACCTAGGGAACGAACCAGGCACCTGTTTGAAGGAGTCATTACCCAGAAATCATGGACCTCAGTTGAAACTGAAAATCTGGATTTCATTTTTTGTTTCGGCTTTGTTCGAACCAGAATTGTCCACAAGGGGGCGTACCACCAAATGGGAGGTTTTGATTGTGTTCCTGTGTTGTCCTCTACACAGGAGGCCAATATCACAAACACATAAAAATATTTGTCGTGTTTTTTTTCCCCTAATAAATTTTAAGAGTCGATTTAAAGACATGTTAAGGGAGACCTGGAGAATACCACACAGTGACTCATTTAGAAGCATTTAGTATCACTGTAATAACATACCAGTTCCCTGTAACTTGCACCACACCGGTGACCAGCAACGTGTCAACCTGTTGGGGGGGGGGGGGGGGGGGGGGGGGGGGGGGGCAACTGTTGGTTGATTGGGGGCCATAATGTGCTCAGGGCCTCCATTTGTCTTTTACAACTCATATCAGGCTGTGTCGTCACCACAACATCGTTTTTTTCTGCGCTTTGATTCCATAATATTCCACATTTTGAAAGAGACGTCCGTTTCTATGGAAACAGCAGAAACGCCGACAAAGATGTAGTTCGCCCGTCGGGCCACTAGTGGGTGCCGCTGTTTGTCTTTGTGATGAAACCACACACACGAGTAAACAGACTTGCGCATCAGTTGAAACAAAGATTCTTTTTTGACGTCGGCTCTCAAGGCGGAACTTCAGGAGAAGCGTCTGACTCGGTCTCCATGGAAACGGGAGACAAGGCCACCACTGGTCGTGCCCACCACAGCTGGACTAAATAGTAGATGGACAATGAGAACAATGTTCTCTTACGCAGTGTCATGACTCCCATTCCATGTTCTCCTGGGACTTGGTGCTTTTATTTTGACAGTCACCGTAATAAACTTGATCGTCTGAATAAACTATATTCAAGCACAACTTATCATGAACTCCTGGAGTGACAGTCTTCATATAGGAAGCGTCACCATGAGTCCTTGAATCTGTCCCAAGTTTGAGCTCGTGAATTCAGCATTTAGACGTAGAGCTACACTCGGTAGAGCGCAGACTTTCGCCAACACCACAGTTGTTTGCGGAGCCAAGTTCGCGTCGCTAGCATGATAGCTCTTAGCTCATGTCGATGCCAACTAGCCTGTCAAGAGGCACCATCACTGTGTGAAACGATGAGCAGGGAGCATCTCCATGGCAACAGACGCTGATCTCCTACATGAGCTGCCTCTCCCATCCGCTTTGTATGGGAAAACATTTTCCCCACCGTTTTTAGGTATTTATTCAGAAACGGTTGGCCGCTAACGTCCCAAAATCTGAACGACCGATCCTTTGGTGATGACAAATCATCCCTGAAGATTTCATGGAATTCTTGTTCACAGCTTTTGCGAAAGGTTGGTCAAATACATACGTACGCGCCGATAAATAAATAAACACAAGCGTCCGAAAACCAAACCTTCTCGCCCAACTTTAAGGAAACAAAATCCAAGCACAGTTTTTATAAACACGTCACACCGTACACAGTGGAAGTGGTTAAAGTGTCGTTCGGGAGCAACTCCTGAGCTCTGAGGACAACTGCGACCCTACATTATGATTCTCATTAACAAATGACCGACGTGGAGCGTGCTCCCCGAATGACGGGATGTTTCCTCTGCCGTTCTGCCGTGTTCGCCAGGGGCCGTGCCGTCGGGAGATGGAGGGAATCCTGAACAGCCTCAAGATCAGCAACGTGCTCAACCCGAGAGGCTTCCGCATACCCAACTGTGACAGGAAGGGCTTCTACAAGAAAAAACAGGTGACTGGCTCTCTCCGCTGTTTCATCTCCCCCTTTCTTTCTTTCTTTCTACTCACACCTGCGGACGTACAAACAGACACCAACCGCATGCCCCAACACTTCCAAAGAATCCTCAAAGGTATCATCCCAGCCACCCACACATGCACCCCCCCCCCCCTCCTCATACCCCCCACCTACCCCCCCCCCCCCCCACATTTTTTTTATTCTTTTTTTTTTTTTCTCCTTCTTCAGCTCACGTTGCCTTGACAGCCGCATCAACACTATATTATCAGAACGGCTAATAACCATGTATTACTCCGGTAAATGCACTGCAGCCGTCTGACTCATGCCTCACAGGAAATGAAGTCGGTCAGGTGTGTTTGTGGGTGTTGCGGTGTGGGAGAGTGTGGGGGGTAGGGATGTAAGAATGTGGTCTGGGAATGTGTGTGGCATGGCCCATGTGGCGGCAGGGAGGGGTGGGGTGGTGGTGGGGGGTGGTGGTGGGGGGGGTGGGGTAATGTACGTATGTATGGCGCTTGTTTGATGGCGGTAGTTTTGGTGAGGGTGTGTGTAGGTGTGTGTGTGTGTGTGTGTGGGGGGGGTTGCTGTTGGTAAGAGGAAACAAAACAAACAGGCCCGCCGCCGGTTTAGTTTTTCTCGTCCGCGGCGCCCGCGGACCGGGGCCACCCATGGCCAACGCTAGCTCCCGCGGACGCTAACGGAGGAGCCGGACTTTGTTGGCGTCGAGTTCTAGTTTGGGTGAAAAACGGGAGAGGAAAGTGGGGAGATGAAAGGAGGAGGAGGAGGAGGAAGGAGGAGGAAGGAGGAGGGGAGGCATTGCCGGGACGCACAGCATGTCAAATAAATACCGCTATCCTCTTTCCCGAGACTCTTATCGGCGGGATTTCACCGAGCTATTGCTTGTTCTGAGAAACGCATGAGTCACTCCAAACTCCCCCCCCCCCCAAAAAAAAAACCCCATAAGCACCATGAGTCAGAGTCCGACTCGGGCCATAACACACACGCACACACACGCACACACACACAGTGTGTGTGCGTGTGTGTGTGTGTGTGTGTGTGTGTGTGTGTGTGTGTGTGTGTAGCAGAGATTTATGACCGGAAACCCGGTGAAGAGGAGACCGTGTGAACCGTCTAGGGTGACAATACTGTGAAAAAGAGGGAGGTGTGTGTGTGTGTGCGTGTGTGTGTGTGTGTGTGTGTGTGTGTGTGTGTGTGTGTGTGTGTGTGTGTGTGTGTGTGTGTGTGTGTGTGTGTGTGTGTGAGGGGGTGGGGGTGGGTGGAAGGAGGGATGGCACGGCTGAACAGAGGAAAAAGCAGTCCAACTTTGCACCCGATACGCGAGCTGTCGCAAGATAAAGTGATAAACCGGCCAAGATCTTTTTTAATACCTGAAACGCTCCGGAGCCGCTGGCCGCCGGCGGCGTCTCGTCTTTCGTACCGGGAATCAAACAGCGAGTTCGCGCCTTTTTTGACCACGTACTTCCGAGAACGACGGATCAGCAGGAACCAAAATAACGTAGCTGTCGCGGTCTTGTTTGTTTTTTCAGTGTGTCTAGAGTGGCCGTGTGGATACGGGCTAGCATTGGAAAGGCGTGGCGCGATTTCCTCGTTCGTTTCCCCAACGCACGTCAACGAGGAACCCCTTGTTAAGCCGCCATATTTGGGGGATTTTTCCGCGTGAAACACACCATGGAGTTTTTAAACGCACTGCGATGACCTACTTTACCAAAGCAAGGCAATCGCCTTACGGCAAAGTACAGAATAAGCGCACGCTAGTGGGTTTTTATCGAAAAGGCAGCGTTGCAGGTATAATTTTACTTTTTGCTTTGCAGAAAGACGCAAAGAGAAAATCCCGTCGGCATTCAAAAAAATGAAGTTTGAATGAAGTTTGTATCTTTACTCGACGGAACGGCAACGTCGTTTGACGGGCACGTTTCTTCAAAGAGGCAGTTCAAAGTACGCATTTCTTCAAAGAGGCTGTTCAAAGTAAAACACGCAGGATAGATTGCCACCGATCAGCATCTCTTTGATGAGGGAGAGGCATCATTTCTCCACAATCTGTGTAATTTGTGCTTTTAGAAGGGAAAAAAACTTGTTTGAATTGATTCCAAACTGAAATTTGTTTGAGGACCGAATGTTTTCACATTAACTTTGAAATTCAGCGATGTCAACCTGATAGGTGACTGCAGCTCTGTGACTGTTATACGGGACTGTGGGGAAACTCATCTGATGAACCCACTGAAAGAAGCTGCTGAAATTACTTTGATCTAAAATCTAAAGCTTTAATTCTTTGGGATTTTTTTATGTCACTTGCATATAAATAGGTGACAAGACCTGACGGGCAACGCTCAGCTCCATCGGTTGTGTCCAATAATTTTGTAATCATATTGGCCGCCTCAATTTTAAAAATGCAGTTTATAATTGTGCAAATATGTGCATTTCCTGTTTGGAGAAATAAGTGAAGTAGGAGGCAGGTTTTTACTTTAGGTTTGAGAAAGTTGAATGAGGGATCCACCGATACCGACGCCGTTATCGGGCCCGATACGGTACGGAGGACTTATACTCATCTTAATGAGAAAAAGAAAAAAATCCCGAACTTAATCACCAAGATCTTTGCAACTTCTTAACCAGGAAGCAGAAAAATGTGAGTTGAAGTGGTTTTCCTGCTGGGAACACGTGTGTCTGTGGCTGCAGCCGCTAACCTGCACATCCACTTGTCGCTTTTTAACTGACTTAAAGGGCTTTAAAACATTTTACTAAAATGGGGGTAAATAGCTAAAATCTACTGAAAATGGGGCGGAAAAAAAGCTGCTAAACTAGCTTTAAAACACCTAAAATTACCAGGATTTTATAACAGAATGAAGCTTAAAAATGAGGGGAAAAAATGCAAAACTACTAAAAAAAATAGCCAAAATGGTTAAAACAGATAAAATGTCAAAATTGTATTAATGTCCTGACATGTTTACCATCCTAAATTGTAATTGAAAACTCATAAATGCAACGTAAGAGACAGTTTAAATTCATACATCAAAACTTTGGAAGCTGTGTTATTATAAGTTTTTTCGCGGCTCCGGTGAAATATTGATTTGGTGGAAAAATAACAAAATCTTTTGCTCTGAAAGGTTGTGCGGACGCCCGATCGACCCGAAGCCTCTCTGTGACGTAAAGCAAGATTATTAATAATCGCAGCGACGGCATTTTAAGTCTCGCTTCAGACGTTTGTACAATCTGCGTGTTGAACTAACTCTTTCTATGAATCCTATAAAGTCGGGGCCTTGAAAGGAGAGGGAGAAGAAAAAAAAAAAGAAAAGTTGCGAGCGTGTCCGTGTGGCTTTCCGTGTACGTTGGCGGTAACACGAGCGAGCGAAGCCGAGCCGCGTTATCCCCACCTCGGCTACGGGACGGGGAAAACCTATTTTTAGTCGCAGTTATATGAATTGGCTCAGTATATCAGCTCGGGGCCGCGTATTCCTTAACACTGACCCACTCATTACGCCCCTCAACGTCTCACTCTCTCCCTCTCTCTCTCTCTCTCTCTCCCTCTCTCTCTTATTCACCATTTCACGCACCCATCATTACCCCCATTGTGCCCTGCCTACAGTCACCCAGCCGGCCTTTGTTCAGCCTTGCCCGCTCCGTAATTCAGTCCATCCTGCCCTTTCCGCCCACCTGTCTTTTCCTTCCTTGTTTGGCGAGGAATCGGCCCCGCGGAGGGTTTGTGAATGGGACGGCAGCGTCTGCCCTTCTCTGAGCGCTCTTTTAGGAGGAGGAGGAGGAGGAGGAGGAGGAGGAGGAGGAAGCCGTGGGTTCAGGATGTGAGCCAGGTGCCTGCGTTACCCCTCCTGCCTCCTCGCCGGGTCCCGGCGGAGACGGTCCCATAAGGGCTGACTTATTGAGCGTGACTCAGAAGGTTCTGTGGAAACGTACACACCGACCACAATGGCTTTATAATGACCGGCCAACCTTCAGGGACCCAGACAGCTATTTTCACTCTGTCTCTCTCTCTCTCTCTCTGGTTCTCTCTTCCCTCCCCGGACTCCTAATCCCCTCTTTCCTTCCTTCTCACCCGGGGCCACTTCTTTTGCAGTGGCCGTTGCGTAATATGTAGGCCAGAGCACCTGAACAGTCGCCTGAACTTCAAGCCGGCTGATTCTAACTATAGCGCCAGGGCTTCTCTGGAGTGTCTTTAAGCACCCATTTAAATCTAGTATAAGTGAAAAAAGATGTTTATTTGATAGAGGAAAACATTTTTTAGCCAAATTAAACAACTTTGCAAAGCTCCATGAATGTTTTCCATCAAATTTCCTACAATTAAAATACAGAATACATGAAGTAATTGTCTTTATAATTGTAGAGGCTGACTTACTAAGAAGTGTAAGGTGTGAATGAGACTTAGGATTGTAAAACTCACATCCATTTCTCATAAGCAAGTTAAATGACACTCATATAAGGAGAGTCACTGGTTAAATGTGGTGCTACAAATTCATGGTTTGGGATTGGAGGCTCTATTAGCACTCGTGAAAATGACAGTGAATAGAAACTACTTACAACTAAAGCGTCTGCGTACACACTCGGAAGATAATATGTCGAAATTAATCACGCCACACATTTCCATCTATTCAGGTGGAGAAGTAGATTGAAATATTTTTAGTCACGTTTTCTGAACAACATGTATCATAATGAACCATTTAATCAAGAGAAACTCGATATGCTCATGTAAATCAAACATATTTCTGTTTATAGTGGATTTTTGTATATATATTTATATACATACACATAAGCAGAGTCTGTAATCGATGCTAATCATTGGTTGCAGTACAAAAAACACGTAATTTCAACATTTTAGAAACTCTCACATACAAATATTGTACATTTGGTAGTTTGACGTAGTAGTTTGACGTAACGTAACGTAACTGGACTGAGTTTTTGTGATGATAGTAGAGAATTGACCATTTTCACACTTCCACTCTTCTTCCTTTCGTATCTGATGTTCTGTCTTCAGTCCTTCTCTGTTGAGATCGAAGCTCTGTGAAGAAACACTCTGGCTCCTAATTTAAACTTTATTTGACTTTATTTACCGTACAACAAACACAAAAAATTTTTTCTCATTAAAACTGATACCATATAGCGACTCTCTATAAACTTGCACAGATGCGTCTTCTTTCACATAAATACATATACATGAACCCCTTTACACACACACACACACATAGAATTTTATTGGCTTGTGTTTATCCTGTGGGCACTTTTTAATGTCCGTGAAGCCCGACGACGCTGCTATTAGCTGTTAAAGGCCCGGCATCACAAGAGCACGCATTCATACACACAACACACGCCTCATAAAGGCCACATTGTGAATGTGCAAGCTGGGCGAAATTAGTTTTTTGTTGCTTTTTAAACATGTAAGTCGTGGCCGTGCAGACCGTGTAGGACCAGGGGCACGAAGTCTGGCTTGACCCTGGGTTGAAGAGAGTTCAGGTGGCTGGATCTCAAGCCACTCCCGTCACGGATGTTGGGTCGTCGAAACGTTTAATCAACCTTTTATGGGCTCTGCTGTGCGTCGAGCAGTACAATAGGGGGCAAAGACGCCTCATTAAACCCAACACGTTATGTTTGATCTTATCAGTGTGTGAAATGGGGGATTTATTTCTCTTCGTGACATTTTAAGCCCTTTAAGCTCCCGGCCGACGCAAAGGCCTCAACAAACGATTTCACAGGCGGTTTTAATCCGGCACCTGTGGCCCAGGTGGGAGTTTGCACATTTCTATAGTTGAACGGCGGTAATGGGACTAATAAACCACAAGTTAATGAGATGACGTAACACGTCTGGTTTTGGATATTAAATCGGTCCTTATTCAGCTTTACAACACGTTCACATGGTCTCATTGGTCCAAAAAACCTGTTTCAAAACCCCAAAATCCAGCTCCTCCTTGATTTTCCCTCCATTAGAATATTGGATCATAGGAGCTGCATTCAGAATCTGATGTGTCTGTGTGAGCTGGACTGGCTCCGCCCACACACGCCCATCTATCGGAACGAGGAGGAAGTACTTCCTCTCGTGGTGCCATGTGCCAGAGCAGAGCTGACTGATTGTGGGAGGAGTCAAATGGGGGAGGAGCCTACCTTGATTGTGATTGGCTAAACCCCCCCCCAATGACACTATATAGGGTTTGATTTCTGATTGGCTGGTTGGAGCAACACACTTTTTAAAACCTGGAACAAGCCAGAGAGAGGAGAGACACTCTTTCTTCACTTCTGGGGCGTCGTTCCAGGTGTGGAGACGATTATTACTGCTGGACAACCTTTAGAAAGTGAATATTGCATAATATTCACTTACCTTTAATGTGTCGCAAAGTGAATACCCCTCTTGACTTAAATTTGCAATAGTTATCGAAGTTGCCTTAAACTCACTTTCATTATACCGTTGCAGAGTTCCATCAATCTTTTCTAGTTCATAACTTTGCAGAGCCGTAATCATGAGCCTTCGTGATTAATCTGATTATAAAATTGAACACAAGTGACTCAAAACGTGTCCGGAAAGGCATTTCGGGTGGTTTGTCCCTAAGTATATATGGAAGACGCGGCACGTTGGTGGAAAAAAAACCCCAAGACGGAACAGTCGACCGACATAAAGTATTAATCGCACCGTATAGGAAGGAGCTAGCTATTCACCGAACCACTTCCAGATTAAAATTCCCTTCATTAACGTGAATCAAACAAGCAACGTCAAGAATTGAGCTCTTCTCAGTAGCTGCTGAAAAACAAACAAACGAGAACTTTAATGTGGATAAATTTAAAGTTTGATGCTAACGTGTACTGCTATGAATAAACATCTATATTCCCTTCTTTCTTGAGTCTGTTTGCTCAGCGGGAATGAATCTCGATAAATATAGATAAAAAACGGACTTATATTTAATCGCGATTAATCTAAATTAATCCACAGCAAACCTGTGATTAATCTGACTGCAATTATTTTTTTTTTTTTTAGTTTTAATACTATTTTTAATACTTTCCCTCGACAACACTGAAAAAAAAAATCCTCAAATTTCCAAAGTGGGAGGCAAATAGATCACATGAAACTTTAGTATTAGTGTCGGCTTCACTTTCTAAAAGCTGCCTGCATGTTGGGATCTCATCTCCTCTCCTATTTAGTTCATAAATCCTCCCAGCGGATCGAGAGCATCTTCCTCGCTCCCGCTGAACTCACTGAGTGATTTACTGTACCTACGAGGCGAACAACTCAAGCCAACGTGTGACAGCAGCACTACGACGCTACAGCTAATTAAAGGAGACAGCCTCAGTCACTATTTACTTCTTTTTTTTTTGAGTAACTAGGAAAGTCGTCCTCTCTTCTAACTGTGGTGAAGTGTTGTCGCCGGACAAGCATCTTCAATGAGTGCATGTAACGTTACTGCCGCTGAAACCTATGCCTGAAGGTGACTTTCAACATTTTTGAGTGATTTTCAGACGTCTTTTTCCCTCGTCCTACATTCTGTGTGTGTGTGTGTGTGTGTGTGTGTGTGTGTGTGTGTGTGTGTGTGTGTGTGTGTGTGTGTGTGTGTGTGTGTGTGTGTGTGTGTGTGTGTGTGTGTGTGTGTGTGTGTGTGTGTGTGTGTGTGTGTGTGTGTGTGTGTGTGTGTGTGTGTGTGTGTGTGTGCGTGCGCGCGCTGAAGCAGTAAAGAAAGGATGGCTTGAGATGACTGCTAATAGTTCACAGATGAAAGAGAGACTGAGCGGAAATTCAAAGGTAGCCAAGCAACAGGGGAATGCACACATGCACATTTTGCTCTTCCTCTCCCTTCCGCCTCTTTTCAACCCCGCCACGCACACACACGCACACACGCACGCACGCACACACACACACATATACACACACACACACACACGCACGCACCAGACACATGCCGGACTCTATCATCATTAACCAAAGCACAGGAACACAATGTTAAGCTCCTGTCCACAGTCTCGTCCGCTGGGTATCAGGTTAAAATAGAAACTGTCCACAGACGATGGCAGAGTGAGGTTCTAAGGGGGGGGGGTGGGGGGGGGGGACGGACGGAGGAGGAGAGACGAATGAGGAAGAGGATGAGGACGGAGGTGCTCTAGGTCATAACAAAACTGACCGAGCCCAAAAAAAAAAAAAAGCATCCGTGGATGATGTTAGCATGTGGGAACAGGGGGGGGCGGGGCGGGGGGGAGGGGCGGGCTGCTTGCCCCACCAGACTGCTGCGGTAGTTGTTGGCGAGGTATTTTAATAGGCCTCTGTCTCTATAAAGCCAACCTTTGATCGTGCACTCAGGCTGCACGTGGACGTGGATCGCCGCCGGAAACAGACACCTGGTCACACACCAGAGCCCGTCTGGCCGCCGCGCCGCCGCCGAGCATCGGCGGGCTTTTGTTTGCTAATTCAAGTGCCAATTTTCTTCTTTAATTTGAGGCTCGTTTTACGTCCACATCTGATAAGATGTATAGAAATTATAGGCTTTTGTTCGACCGTACCTGGAGGAGGCGGGGGAGGGGGGAGGGGGGAGGTTAGGGGAGGGGGGGGTTAGGGTTGGAGCACAGGGCGTGTTCGGTTTAAAACAAACTCTCGCGTCGTCTCTCTGCTGGGGAAGTTTGTTTGTGTTTCCATTAAACCCGCCGAGAAGACAGAGAAGACGATCTCGGTCCGAGTGGAGACGCGAGGCGAAGCCGGCCAATCAGGGGACGAGACGCCGCGTGACACCACCCGACCCGAGGTCGAAGCTTTGTTGACCTCGCGATGACATCATACACACACACACACACGCACACACACACACACATCATCTCACATTTATGGGCGGAAACGTCACGGACTGAATTCTGAAAATGTCAGAATGCATTAGAAGCTCCGTTTTTTGTGGAAAATTTGAAAAGGTCGTTACGTCACAAGACATTTTATATATAAATTATATAAGATTTTATTTTGAACATTTTGAAAAAAAAAAAAACGTCTCTTCTGGTTATACAGGCTGCAGAGCGCTGATGTTATTTGGCCTCAAACAAGGCGTTACGACTGCGTTCGACACAATCCAGTGCAGTGAGATCACAATACCCCCCCCCCCCCCCCCCCCAACGAGACGTCACCAGATCTGAGGGGACGAAACACGAATAAGCTGGAATACCTTTAAATACAGTGCAGTATGACATGATGTGTGTGTGAAGGGATCGTGGAAAGTGCATTGAAAGTGCTTTAAAAAAACAAAAAAAAAACAACTGTTATATAAGTAGCTTCTATTAAAGTTTAATATATCTCATAAAAGTGTCCAGCGCTGAGTTTTAGTGAGTTTAGGAGAGTCGGTCACAACGAAAGCGTCCAGAGAGAGAAGAGAGAAGCAGCGTCGTCGACCTCGTCTGCTCAACTCGTCTGCTTTTTTTTTAATTCCCGCGCTCAAACCCGCTAATCCACTCGCCGTAATGGAGGCGTAGAGGAGAGCGTTTAAAGCTCTGCAATTTGTAAGGCTAATTACACGACACTTAATTGGTTGAAAATGGTGCGTTTGAGGACACGGAGGCGGGGAGAGAGAGAGAGAGCGAGAGAGAGAGAGAGAGAGAGGAGAACTTCACCGGCACAATAAGGAACAACTTTACCTTTTATTTTCATTTTTATGCATTTATTTATTTATTTTAACTGACGTCTGCGCCTGTTTCTGTTTAATCGCGATGCGTTCAGGGACCTCGACCTCCTAAGAAAACATTAATAATTAACATTATGGCCAAATTAGGCTAAATTAGTTATAAAATGCAAGATGGGGTTACTTTTTTGGACAGAAAATTGAACAACCTGTCTGTTTTTGTTTGTCCTGTAAATTGTTTACATTCAATTAAATTCAAGTGCATTGAATCTGGGTTTGGTACATTAAACGCTCCATATTCACTGTGGCACATGTACGGCAGGATTCCACCCAGATGTGTTCATTCATTCATTCATTCATTCATTCATTTTTCTGTTATGATGTTTTTCACCTCCCCATTTAATTAATTAATTAATTTAGCTTCTTTGTCGGTTTGTCGTGTTTTCTTGTCTTGTTCTGATTTGTGAGTTGTTTTGTTTTGTTTTTTTTCATTGTTATTTTTGTTATTTTTGGCTTTTTTGCTTTATTTCTCATCCCGTAATCTCTAGGCGATGAGATTTTTTTTCCATTTGACTTACGCCTGTCCCCTCATTCACTCATTTTTACCCTCATTGGCTTTACCGGTATATTTTACTCCCCTTGTCCTCATGTTTGTCTGTATGTCATGAATGAATTCCTGGTTTGTTCTTCGCGCCTTTCTTTGCGTTTAACCTCCGAAGATCTTTTGCGCACATATTCTGCTTTAATGACACTCGCTTCCCTTATCGAATGAAGATTAATTCTTGCATTCTAGATTAGAATTCACCCAACGAGTGTAAAATACCACTAAAACTGAAGACGATTAATCTGAAACTGTGCATTTTGAAAAGAAGAAAATCTGCGCTTGCACTGAGGTCAGTACCAGCTGTGTACGTAGTGGAGGATGCAGTAAATATCCTTCACACATCTGCTTTAAAGTTTATATCGGCTTGTTTCCCTCTTAAATATCCAAGTTTTTACAGTGTTTTGAAGTTATAGTCGGCGTTTTATGAGCCTTGATGAAAGATTGAACATGGAAGAGACCCGGGAGAGGAGAAAAGGAGCACGGGTGGAGGGAGCGGCTAGCTCGCGCGGCTAGCGGGAGCCGCTAGCTCGGGCGGCTCGTAGACAATCAAGTAATACCTGGACTCATCTTCGGTGATTCCGCGCAGTCGGAAAAGCGCTTCGACGTGTTGGATCCAGGAAGCCGGTCGTTCTGCCAAAAGTCAGGAGCCTCAAAGGTGAAAACTGGCGGCTGCTGAGGCGAGGAGACGAGGACGAATGGAGGACGAATGGAGGACGAAGCGTCTTCTGCTTCCTCAAACATGTTCCAGACGGGGTCACCGATGGCAGAACCACCTTCTGTGTCGGTTAAATTCAGCCTCTAATATGGTTAAATTCAGCCTCTTCGTGGTCAAAACTCTGATCCTCCATAATGTAAACACAACTTGGGCGTGTGCACAACTCGTGACGTCACTCTATTATTGTCAGAAGCTCCGCCCAGCAGAGGAAATAGCGCCGTTTATCGGCTATTTTCTCGCAGATTGCCGTGTTTTAACATTTTACCCTTCAGCCAGTTAGCATGAAAAGGATCCTTGAGGCGACAGCCAGAGCGTTTTGGAGGTCGAATTTTCATTTCACTAGGACTTTAAGGAGTATAAATCAGACAGACAGGAGAGTCTGCCCCCCCCCCCCCCCCCCCCCCCCCCCCTCTAGGATAGGAGGTGGGAGGAGGATTATTCCGGGCCACAGTTCAGCCTGGCCGGACTTGATTGTGTCGTTTCACGCGGACCCCAAATGGAGCTCATAAAGTTGCCACTCCACAAAGTGGGCCCCCTGCGGGACATCCGATATTACTGCCTACATGTGTGAGAGCAGGTGGGGGGGGGGGGGTAAGAGAGAGAGGGGGGGGTGGGGTACAGAGGGAGGAGGAGGAGGGGGTATATATGTATGCATACAGTACATACACCCCTTGTTTATGTGCCTACATGTTTGCTGATGTGTGTTTATGCATGCATGCCCTAAC
>NW_027661933.1:17500-18955 GCF_963422515.1 Blennius ocellaris | reverse complement strand
AGAGAGAGAGAGAGAGAGAGAGAGAGAGAGAGAGAGAGAGAGAGAGGGAGGCTTCAGGGCTCCCAGACTGCTGAGGAGCTCTGAAGGAGGAAGGAAGGAGAGGAAAGGAGAGGCGCAGGAGGAAAGGTGGAGACAGGAAGAGAGGGAGCGAGGAGGCGTGGGGGGAGGGGCAGCAGGAGGAGCAGGAGGCGCAGCAGGAGCAGCAGGAGCAGCAGCAGGAGCAGCAGGAGGCGCAGCAGGAGGCGCAGCAGGAGCAGCAGGAGGTCACCTGAGCCGACTCCCAGCAGCAGCAGCAGCAGGCAGACCAGCAGGGCCAGCAGGGCGGCGATCAGGAGCACCGAGAGCAGGACCTCCAGCTGGGTCCTCCGGCCCAGGATGGCCACGCCCCCTTTCCTGAAGCCCACCTGACACACACACACGCACGCACGCACAGACACACACACACACACACACACACACACACACACACACACACACACACACACACACACGTCAAAATACTTTACAACAGATCTCAGTCAGAATCTGTCTAAAGGTTTCCAATCACAGCTTCTGAATCAGTTTTAACCAGGTTAAACTAGTTGGTAACCAGGTTACACTAGCTAGAAACCAGGTCAGACTAGTTAGAAACCAGGTTAAACTAGATAGAAACCAGGTTAACTAGTTAGACTCCAGGCAAAACTAGTTAGAAACCAGGCTAAACTAGTTAGAAACCAGGTCAACTAGTTAGAAACCAGGTTAACTAGTTACAAACCAGGTTAAACTAGTTAGAAACCAGGTCAAACTAGTTAGTAACCAGGTTACACTAGTTAGAAACCAGGTCAGACTAGTTAGAAACCAGGTTAAACTAGTTAGAAACCAGGTTAACTAGTTAGAATCCAGGCAAAACTAGTTAGAAACCAGGCTAAACTAGCTAGAAACCAGGTTAACTAGTTAGAAACCAGGCTAAACTAGTTAGAAACCAGGTCAAACTAGTTAGAAACCAGGTTAAACTAGTTAGAAACCAGGTCAAACTAGTTAGAAACCAGGTTAAAACTAGTTAGAAACCAGGTCAGACTAGTTAGAAACCAGGTCAGACTAGTTAGAAACCAGGTAAAACTAATTAGAAACCACGTCAGACTAGTTAGAAACCAGGCCAAACTAGTTAGAAACAAGGTTAACGAGTTAGAAACCAGGTTAAACTAGTTAGAAACAAGGTTAACGAGTTAGAAACCAGGTTAAACTAGTTAGAAACCAGGTTCACTAGTTAGAAACCAGGTCAAACTAGTTAGAAACCAGGTCAGACTAGTTAGAAACCAGGCCAAACTAGCTAGAAACAAGGTTAACGAGTTAGAAACCAGGTGTTAAACTAGCTAGAAACCAGGTCAAACTAGTTAGAAACCAGGTTAAACTAGTTAGAAACCAGGTCAAACTAGTTAGAAACCAGGTTAAACTAGTTAGAAACCAGGTTAATAC
>NW_027661933.1:7500-12500 GCF_963422515.1 Blennius ocellaris | reverse complement strand
GAACCAGATCGGACTCGAGTGGACCGGACTAGAGTGGACTGGACCGGACCGGACCGGACCAGACCAGACTGAAGTGGACTAGGGTGGAGTGGACTGGACTAGAGTGAACCGGATCGGACTCGAGTGGACCGGACTAGAGTGGACTGGACTAGAGCGGACCGGATTAGAGTGGACTGGACCGGACTCGAGTGGACCGGATTAGAGTGGACTGGACCGGACTAGAGTGGACCGGATTAGACCGGACCGGACTGAGCCCTAAACCCCAACAGAACCAGTTCAAATCCAAATGAAAACCTGAACCCTGGTGGATGGGTGACCATCATCATCATCATCATCACCTTCATCACGATGAGAGGATGAAGTGACCTGGAGTCTCTCCACCTCCCTTCATCCCTCCTTCTTCGGCTCGTTCACATGGAAACGTCGACCTGTTTGATTAGTGACGTCAGCGGACCCGAATGCGCGCGCGCGCGCGCACGCAGTGATTGACAGGTGATCTGCATCTCGCGGGAGCGCGTGACAGTCGTAGCGCACGCGTGCACGCTGTGTGTGCGTGCGTGTGTGTGTGTGTGTGTGTGTGTGTGTGTGTGTGTGTGTGTGTGTGTGTGTGTGTGTGTGTGTGTGTACTCACGGTGTTCCGGAGCTCGTGCAGCGCTACGCTCATCCTGGAGCTCCGTCCCCAGAACACAGCGCGCTACCGACGGCCCATCCTCCCGGTGCGCGTGCGTCCCGTCCCGGTGAACCGGCGTGAGGGCGCGCCCACGCGTGCGTGCGAGTGTGTGTGTGTGTGTCCTCCGGAGCGCCTCGTGCCGCGGGATGTGGAGGCTCGGGCTGCTCTCCGGCTCCTCCGCTTCCCTCTCCGGGTCTCCGCAGACCCCGCCCCGCGTCCAGCCGGCCGCTTCCTCTCACAAACAAACACACCCCGAGACACGCGCAGGCTGACGTCATCGGGACGGCCCGACGTCATCTCCTCCGGCTGCTCGTCATCTGTCTCCAACCGGTTGGCATCCATCATCCATCCATCCTTCTTCATCCATCATCCATCTATCTTCATCCATCCATTCTCATCCATCATCCATTCTCATCCATCATCCATCTTCATCCATCCAACCATCCATCCATCTTCATCCATCATTCTTCATCCATCCTTCTTCATCCATCATCCATTTTCATCCATCCTTCTTCATCCATCTATCTTCATCCATCATCTATCTTCATCCACCCTTCATCCATCATCCATCTATCTTCACCCATCTATCTTCATCCAGCATCCATCCTTCTTCATCCATCATCCATCCATCTTCATCCATCCTTCTTCATCCATCATCTATCTTCATCCATCTATCTTCATCCATGATCCATCTATCTTCATCCATTCATCTTCATCCAGCCATCCTTCTTCATCCAGCCATCCATCTTCATCCATCCATTTGCCATGAGGTCAGAAATGAAGGTGAATATATCAAACACACCTCCTGCACCTGGAGAACCAGAACCTCTGGAACCAGAACTCACAGAACTAGAACCTCTGGAACCAGAACCCCTGGAACCAGAAGTCACAGAACCAGAACCTCTGGAACCAGAACCCCTAATCCAGTTCCTCCTGATGAAAGAGAACCACGTGAGGATCGACGTCGAACTGCTTTTTAAAAACTGTCATTTCATTTAAACGACGTAGAAATGAAGCAGGGGGGGAGCTTCCCCCCCCCCCCCCCCTGCTGGCGGCGCAGCGTTGTCATGGAGACGGAGACGTCCAGAGGCTTTGATGCTTTATTGAAACGTTGACGGTGTTAGTGACACTGTCCTACAGTTAGTCTGCTGACGCCCGGGCCCCGCCCACTTCCTGCTCCGCTGGGAGTCCAAGACGGGCTTTTATTTGGGCGGGGCCTCGCGGTGACGTCATCGTTTACCAAAATAGAGTTAAAAAAACGTTGATTTCAGGCGAAATAAATACTCTGAAACATTTACATGGAAATATAAAACCGGCCAGTTCAAACCTATTTACAATCACAGAGGGAGGACCAGGACCTGGACCAGGACCAGGACCAGGACCAGGACCAGGACCTGGACCTGGACCTGGTCCAGGACCTGGACCAGGACCAGGACCTGGTTCACGAGGTTTTCACAGCTTCTCATCAACAAAGAAACCTGCCGACCAATGACACGAGGCCCCGCCCCCCCAGCCGGCCAATCAGGGGCTCTCTGTGCAGTTCAGGGCGGGCTGGAGGCGGGGCTAAACCTCTCGGGGTTCGTCATTGGTCTCTGGTGAGGAGAGACGTGGTCCTGCCGGCCAATCAGAGACGTCCCCGTTTCAATCAGCACGAAGACAACGGCGTTCCAAAGAGACGGACACACTGGGAGACGTTCTAAAGAGACGGAGACGCTGGGAGACGTTCTAAAGAGATGGAGACGCTGGGAGACGTTCTAAAGAGACGGAGACGCTGGGAGACGTTCTAAAGAGACGGAGACGCTGGGAGACGGAGACGCTGGGAGACATTCTAAAGAGACGGAGATGCTGGGAGACGTTCAAAAGAGACGGAGACACTGGGAGACATTCTAAAGAGACGGAGACGCTGGGAGACGTTCTAAAGAGACGGAGACGCTGGGAGACATTCTAATGAGATGGAGACACTGGGAGACGTTCTAAAGAGACAGACACGCTGGGAGACGTTCCAAAGAGACAAAGACGCTGGGAGACGTTCTAAAGAGACGGAGACGCTGGGAGACATTCTAAAGAGACAGAGACGCTGAGAAACATTCTAAAGAGACGGAGACGCTGGGAGACATTCTAAAGAGACGGAGACGCTGGGAGACGGAGACGCTGGGAGACATTCTAAAGAGACAGAGATGCTGAGAGACGTTCTAAAGAGACGGAGACGCTGGGAGACATTCTAAAGAGATGGAGACACTGGGAGACGGAGACGCTGGGAGACATTCTAAAGAGACGGAGACGCTGGGAGACGTTCAAAAGAGACGGAGACGCTGGGAGACGTTCTAAAGAGATGGAGGCACTGGGAGATGGAGACGCTGGGAGACATTCGAACAATGGGACAGTGGAACAATGGGACAGTGGAACAATGGGACAGAGGGGACAGTGGAACAATGGGACAGTGGAACGATGGGACAGTGGAGACAATGGGGACAGTGGAACAATGGGACAGAGGGAACAGTGGAACAATGGGACAGTGGAACGATGGGACAGTGGAGACAATGGGGACAGTGGAACAATGGGACAGAGGAACAATGGGACAGTGGAACAATGGGACAGAGGGGACAGTGGAACAATGGGACAGTGGAACGATGGGACAGTGGAGACAATGGGGACAGTGGAACAATGGGACAGAGGGAACAGTGGAACAATGGGACAGTGGAACGATGGGACAGTGGAGACAATGGGGACAGTGGAACAATGGGACAGAGGGGACAGTGGAACAATGGGGACAGTGGAACAATGAGACAGAGGGAACAGTGGAACAATGGGACAGTGGAACAATGGGACAGAGGGAACAGTGGAACAATGGGACAGAGGGGACAGTGGAACGATGGGACAGTGGAACAATGGGGACAGTGGAACAATGAGACAGTGGAGACAATGGGGACAGTGGAGACAATGGGGACAGAGGGGACAGTGGAACACTGGGGACATAGGGGACAATGGGGACAGTGGAACAATGGGGACAGAGGGGACAGTGGAACAATGGGGACAGTGGGGACAGTGGAACAATGGGACAGAGGGGACAATGGGACAGAGGGGACAATGGGACAGAGGGGGGCGGAGCTCCGTCACCTCCCAGGAGGCGGAGCGTCGTCTGGGAGGGGGTGGGGCTTCATCCGGGAGGGGAGGGGCTTGGTCAGGGAGGGGGCGGGGCTTGGTCCAGGAGGAGGAGCCTCTCCTGCTCCTCACTCCCTCATGCACACGTTGCATCGCCCCACACTCTCCCTCTGCTGCCAGCTGTGGGTCAGAGTGGAGGCGGAGCTGTTGGAGGAGGTGGAGGAGGAGCTGGGCTCCACCCGGGCCAACCAGAAGCTGTAGATGTTGGCGAAGTAGTGGCAGGTCCCCCGGGGCCCCTGGCACTCCACGAAGGGCTGCGCCCGGAAGTCCGTCAGGCAGCTGCCTGATGATGTCAGAGACTGGCCGCCGCCCTCGTCCCCCGCCCCGGTGTGCTGCACGACAGGAAGTGACATCATCACCATCACATCATCAAGCAGGAGAGCTTGAGGCTCCACCTTCATCACGTTTGAAGTCAAAACACATTTTAGCGTCTTTGTTTCAGAATTCACGTTTCCATGTTATGATGGTGACTGTCAAAATAAAAGTATTAAGTTTGATTATTACAGTGACTGTCAAAATAAAACTACAGAGCTGGATTGTTATTCTGCTGACTGTCAAAATAAAAGTATTGAGTTTGATTGTTATTCTGGTGACTGTCAAAATAAAACTACAGTGCTGGATTGTTATGATGGTGACTGTCAAAATAAAAGTACCAAATTGGATTGTTATTACAGTGACTGTCAAAATAAAACTACATTGCTGGATTGTTATTACAGTGACTGTCAAAATAAAAGTATCAAGTTGGATTGTTATATTAGTGACTGTCAAAATAAAAGCACCAAACTGGATTGTTGTTACAGTGACTGTCAAAATAAAACTACAGTGCTGGATTGTTACTCTGGTGACTGTCAAAATAAAAGTACCAAATTGGATTGTTATTCTGGTGACTGTCAAAATAAAACCACCAAGCTGGATTATTATTAAGGTGACTGTCAAAATAAAACCAGCAAGTTTGATTGTTATTATGGTAACTGTCAAAATAAAAGTACCAAATTGGATTGTTATTAGTGACTGTCAAAATAAAACCACCAAGTTATATTGTTATTACACTGACTGTCAAAATAAAACCACCAAGGTGGATTGTTAATACAGTGACTGTCACAATAAAAGCATGCGGCGTGGCCCCACCATGATGAAGGAGTATCCGGTCCACAGGCTCCTCCAGCCG
>NW_027661933.1:0-2500 GCF_963422515.1 Blennius ocellaris | reverse complement strand
CAAACACTGAGCATTAACATACAAAAGCTTCACCCAGGACACGAACCCGTCACCAAAACCAAAACCTCTAAGTGTAGAAACCAAATAGGAGTGATCCACCCTGTCAAACGCTTTTTCTGATCCAAGGAAATGACACCCGTGTTTACATTAAAACCATCACACACATCAACCACGTCTCTAATTAAGAAAATGTTGTCCATGATCGTCCTGTCCAGGACACAGTAGCTCTGGTCAGACTGGAAGATGTGACCCAGCACCTCCTTCAGTCTGTTGGACAGGGCTCTGGACAGGATCTTATAGTCTGTACAGAGCAGAGCTACTGGCCTCCAGTTCTTTAGCAAGGCCAGGTCGCCCTTCTTTGGCAGCAGGGAAAGTACCGCCCTCTGGCACGACACTGGAAGGGAGCCAGTTCTATTGCTCTCCAGGAGGACTCCATGAAGATCATGGCCCAGGATACTCCAGAACTTCTTAAAGAAGTCCGTGGTGAGCCCGTCGATCCCCGGAGCTCGGCCCGATGACAACTGGTGGACCGCAGTCACCTCCTCCAATGACAGCCCTTCGTCCAGAGCAGTCTGTTCCCCTGGGCTGAGCTGAGGAAGACCCTCCAGGAGCTCCGCCCGGCTCTCCAGGTCACAGGACTCGGCGGCAAACAGCTCAGAGTAGAAGTCCACTGCATGGGTCCTCATCTCGGCTGGATCGGTGGTGACTCTCCCCCCTGGAGCTTCAGGCTGGTCATCAGCTTCCTCTCTGCTACCGACCTCTCCAGGTTGAAGAAGAAGGAGCTTTCAGCTGCAGGAAACGGGATCGAACCAGGCTCCTTTAACTCTCTCCTGCAGGAGTGAGCTCAGCTCGGTCCGTTTCTCCCTCAGCAGGGGGCCAGTGGTGGGTTCTGTGTCCCTGTTTAGACCCTTCTCTATGTTACTGATGTTCTGCTCCAGGTTCTTTATTTCAGCCTTTACCCTAGCTGAAGAGAAGGAGGTGTACTGTTGACAGAAGACCCTGGTCTGGGCCTTTCCCACCTCCCACCATAACTTCAGAGAACTGAACTCTGGTTTCTTGCTCTTCAAGTTAAGACAGAAATGTTTGAAGGCCTGACAGAAGAAAGTGTCTTGCAGGAGTTTGTTATTAAGGTGCCAGCAGGACTTGACCCTCTGCCCTGGAGAAATTATTAGCTATACTGTGACTAGATGGTGGTCAGTGAACCCAACTGGACTGATGCTACAGCTGAGGATTCTGGGTCTGAGAGAGCTAGAGAGGTAGAACCTATCTAGCCTAGCTGCTGTCACCTGGTTGTCACTAATCCTGACCCAGGTGTACTCCCTGGCTTGTGGATACTTCACTCTAAAGGAGTCCACCAGGTCCAGTTGGGTCACAGCTATTCTGAGGGTCTGAGCTGATCGGGGTGTGGCTCTTCTCCAATCCTGTCAATGGTGAAGTCTAAGGTGCAGTTAAAGTCCCCCCCCAGTATAATGTAGTCTTGGTCATGGTCTGCCAGTTTGTTTTTTAATAAAGTGAATAGATTGACTCTGTCTGCTCCAGTACTTAGAGGTTGACAAAGCAGAAGACAGAGTCCTCTGTCCTGGCCTGGACGATGATGAGACGACCCTGAACCACCTCAGTAACACCAGGACAGGAGCTGTGGTGGTGGTTCTAAAGAGCACGGCTACCCCTGCACTGAAATTGGTCCCGTGACTGAGGTGGTAGGACCCCCCCCCACCATAGACCCCAGTCGGTTTCGTCTGAGCTGACGGTGTGTGTTTCCTGGAGGAACAGCACATCTAGGTTTTTTTGTTTAGCTAGCTCAGAGATGAGAGCCTTCTTCTGCCTGTCCCTCCCCCATTCATATTCAGAGACGCTATGTTGAGGCTCCTCATGAAGAAAGAGAGGGAGAGAGACAGGAGGACCTCCCCCTCCTCCTCTTCCCCCTCCTCCTCCTCTTCCCCTGCTCCTCCTCCTCCTCTTCCCCCTCCTCCTCCTCCTCCTCCGCTTCCTCCTCCTCCTCCTCTTCCCCCTCCTCCTCCTCCTCCCCCTCCTCTTCCCCCTCCTCCGCTTCCTCCTCCTCCTCCTCTTCCCCCTCCTCCTCCTCCTCTTCCCCCTCCTCCGCTCCTCCTCCTCCTCCTCCGCTTCCTCCTCTTCCCCCTCCTCCTCCTGCTCCTCTTCCTCCTCCTCCTCCTCTTCCCCCTCCTCTTCCTCCTCCTCCTCCTCCTCTTCCTCCTCTTCCCCCTCCTCCTCCTCCGCTTCCTCTTCCCCCTCCTCTTCCCCCTCCTCCGCTTCCTCCTCCTCCTCTTCCTCCTCCTCCTCTTCCTCCTCCTCCTCCTCCTCCTCCTCCCCCTCCTCTTCCCCCTCCTCCTCCTCCTCCTCCTCCTCCTCCTCCTCCTCCTCACAGCCCCGCCCCCTCGCCGGTCTCCCGGCACTGTTTATGTGGACACGCCACGCGTTTATGTCCAATATCGCCACACTGGAAACATTTGGGCTGTCCAGAACTGGCGTCCACCATGTA
>NW_027661934.1:0-2000 GCF_963422515.1 Blennius ocellaris | reverse complement strand
CTACCACCTGGAGGTACCACTGTACTACCACCTGGAGGTACTACCACTGTACTACCACCTGGAGGTACCACTGTACTACCACTGTACTACCACCTGGAGGTACTACCACTGTACTACCACCTGGAGGTACTACCACTGTACTACCACCTGGAGGTACCACTGTACTACCACTGTACTACCACCTGGAGGTACTACCACTGTACTACCACCTGGAGGTACTACCACTGTACTACCACCTGGAGGTACCACTGTACTACCACTGTACTACCACTGTACTCTCCTGGATTCCAGCAACAACGAGAGCTACACTCGGTAGATGTCCTCCAACGCGTGGTCTCTGAAGTGTCTGTCTCGTGTCTCGTCTGTCAATTCTGTCCTTGTGTCTCGTCGGTCAATTCTGTCTTGTGTCTCGTCTGTCAATTCTGTCTCGTCTGTCTCATCTGTCTTGTGTCTCGTCTGTCTGTCTCTCAGCCCGTTTGACAGCACAGAGAAGACGAGGCCTCTGTCGGTGTCCAGCAGGAAGAGTTCCGTCTACAGCTGGACGACACCGAACACCCCGTCCTTCAGCGAGAAGTACTTCATCGTGAGTACACACACACACACACACACACACACACACACACACACACACACACACACACACACACACACACACACACACACACACACACCTCTCCATGTGTCCCTCCAGTCGATGGTCCGTCAGCTGCAGGACCAGGACGTCTCCGTCCCGCCTCTGGTGCCTAAAGGTCGTCACAGCCGAGGCGGCGTGTCGCTGCTCAGCTTCCTGTCCGACCCGTCACACACCTCCGTCAGCCCCCACCCACCCAGGTGTGTGTCCACACACACACACACACACACACACACACACACTGACTCGGTCACTGTGGTCGTCGCAGCCTGAAGAGGGCGCTCAGCTTCAGCCCGAGTCCAGACACCAGCCTGGGGGGAAGCCGGCTGTCGGTGGGCGGAGACGACGGAGGAGTGGAGGACGGAGTGGTGGAGGACGGAGTGGTGGAGGACGGAGGAGTGGAGGACGGCGGTCTGCAGGAGGTCAGGGAGGAGCGGTGGGGGCCATGTTGGATCCTCCTGCCCCCCTGCTGAGGTGAGTGTTCACATCCACACCACAACCTCCTGACGGTGTCGTCCCGTTTCCATGGCAACGGCAGAAACACCAGAAAATATTGACGTTCGGACAGAAACGTTATGGAGACGATGCAGTGACCATGTTGGGCCACTAGGTGGTGGTAGAACACACCAAGTTATTACCGTGACTGTCACAATAAGAGCACCAAGTCCAGGAGAACAAGGACTGGGAGTCGTGACGCGGTGGAGGAGACGTTGATCTGATGGGTTCTACTGAGCATGTGCAGAACTAATGCTTAAGAACCTTGACGTTCAGGTTGAGTTTCATCTAGAACCTGACGTTCAGGTTGAGTTTCATCTAGAACCTTGACGTTCAGGTTGAGTTTCATCTAGAACCTTGACGTACAGGTTGAGTTTCATCTAGAACCTTGACGTTCAGGTTGAGTTTCATCTAGAACCTTGACGTTCAGGTTGAGTTTCATCTAGAACCTTGATGTTCAGGTTGAGTTTCATCTAGAACCTTGACGTTCAGGTTGAGTTTCATCTAGAACCTTGATGTTCAGGTTGAACACTCCAGACCTCCTGAGGAAAAGCGCCACTGTAGACGTCCAGGTCGAGACACATTCTGCCGCTCAGAGACAGGAAGTCCACCGTCTGCAGGTGAGAACACCTGGAAAACTGTTTGTCTCGTTGTGTTTGTCTCGTTGTGTTTGTCTCGTTGGTAACAGAGGATCTTCTGGTGTTTGAATCCCGGCGGTGAAAGAACGTTTTTATTTGTGAGAAGAAAAGAACCAGAGAAACGTTTCCTGGTTTCCTGCTCATCCTGTCCCGTCCCGTCCCGCCTCGTCTCGTCTTGCCTCGCCCCGTCTCACCCCGCCCCGTCTTGCCGCGCCCCGCCTCGGCTCGCCTTACCT
>NW_027661935.1:45242-95242 GCF_963422515.1 Blennius ocellaris | reverse complement strand
CAATTTGTTTTGTTTTTTTTTTACTTTTATTTGTATTTTTTATTTTAATTTTTTATAATTTTTTTTAATTATTATTATTAATTTTATTTTATTGTGTTAGTGTTGCTGTCTTGTTCTTTCTTTGTGTTTACTGTCAAGAAGAAAAACGGAAAAATGAAAATAAAGACTTTAAAAAAAACCCAAAACAAACGCAGGTGTTAAATCTGGTGTCGACCAGATCAGAGGAGATATCGAGGAAAAATAAAGGAAATAACTTCCGTTTTTTTTAAGCTTTGAATACAGTCGGAAACACAAAAAGTTGATTTTCAATGTTTCTACTGCGCGTGTGAAAAAGCACAATTCATCCCAACGATCCATTAGCCTGTCGATAAATTCACAAGATGCAGTTCAAACGTCTTTATTTGATTTGTCTTTTTTTTTTTTAAAGCCTTAAAATACGTGAGCTGCATAATATCAGGGGAGATAAACACAAACGCTAAAGTTAATAATGTTTTGTCAAACAACTCTGCAGCACACGTCAGTCAGTTTGTCGGTAATTTCTCCCTTGATTTCTGTGCCTTTAACGGAAATATCTCAGTGTTTTAAGTGTTTAAATCAGTTGACGGCACAATCTGTGTTAAGAAGTCAAATATTTGTTTCATATGTAAAAATCCCAGAAGTTGAATCATCATTAAATTCATTCATTTCATTGTCTAATTGAGCGACAAGAAGTTGTAAAACACAAATCCACTGCATAAACATTGTGCTGTATTAATGTATGTATATGATTATGTATGTATTCCCCTCAGGCCTCGACGTCTCATTTCATACTCGTCTCTTGAGCCATTTGAAGTATTTTAGCAATTTTTAAAGCTGCTGTTTTAGCCTGCGGAGAAATTTTTACCTGTTTTCAACCTGTTTTACAATTTTAGCCGTTTTCCCTGTTATTTTTGAGCCGTTTTAGCAGTTTCATCAGTTTTTAGCCCGGGGATTTCAACCATTTTGGAAAAATAGCATGATAATATTCTCCATGTCTCTTTTCAGTTTTAACTTTATGCTTTTTTTTTTTTTTTGCTCCACTGATTTAAGCTTCATCTCACTTTACCGAACAACAACGAGTCAAATCCGGTGATGTTGACTGGATAAAAACTGCAGCTGCTGTGCAACCGAGCAGAAACACACTGGGAAAGTGATACTGATGAGGGTGTGTGTGTGTGTGTGTGTGTGTGTGTGTGTGTGTGTGTGTGTGTGTGTGTGTGTGTGTGTGTGTGCCAGCCCTGTAATCGTTGCGTTGATGTATTCCTTTAATATCCGGCAGAATTATGGCACGAGGGAGCGAGTGAAGCCAGAAAAAAAACAAAACAAAACAAAACAAAAAAAACCCCACAAAATCAAAATCTCTTTTTAACGGCGACGGAATCAAACCAGAATTTTTTTTCCCCCTCTTCCTTGTTTTTAACCTGAATATAAATCTGCGACTCTGCAGGAGACGCCATCGTCCTTGTTTTAAAGTGTAAACAGACGGTTTTAAATAGGCGTCTCTGCACGGACGCAGGGAAAGAAAGGAGGGGAAGAGGGGGGGGGGGGGGGAGAAAAAGCGAGAGTGTTTCATGTGGAGGTGAGGAGAGCCCGGTTCCTCCACAGCAACCCAGAGGGCAGTGATGATACGCTCAAGCCTGCAGGGGATTGTGGGGGATAGGCTGGCTGCTGATTGGCTACTCCCCTGAGACAAAAGCTCCCCCTTCCCTCCCTCCCTCCCTCCCTCGCTTTCTCCCAGGCTCCCTTTCACCTGGCCAGGTTACCATGCCAACCACCGTCGGACAGTCTCTCCTCCTCCCTCCTCCCTCCTCTCCCTCTCTTTCTCTCTCTCTCTCTCTCTCTCTCTCTCTCTCTCGAGCCTCTGCTCTTAGAAATAGGGCCATTTCTACTACCCAGGAATAGAACCTGCCATCGATTTCTACAGGATCAGGAAGAAGTTGATGATGATGATGATGATGAAGACGACGACGACGACGACGATTACGCAATCGCACCGCGAATGTCGCAATGCAGGAATAAAAGACAAAACCAAGATGAGAAACGGTTAGAATTAGCCGAACGGTGGGAGTCAGGTGAATATTGATAAATAACAACAATAACAACAACAACAACACATGATTAGACGGCAGCGTGGCGCCGTTCATGTGCGATCAAAGGCCGGGGGGTCGAACGCAGAGGAGTGAGGAATCTAGATCACGTCGGCGTCGTGATCCTGGATTTATTACCGCCGCCAACGAAAGGTTACGTTTTTGTTGTTTTTAATTTATTGGCTTGTATGTATGAATTTTACCAACTTTTCGCAAAAAACGGCTCTCCTAAAATTGCATGAAATCTTCAGGGATGATTCGTCATCATCCGACGACCAATCGATTAGATCTCGTGACGTTAACGACGAACCGTTTCCGAACGAATCCCCCAAAAAACTGCGAGAAGAAGTCCCACACAACGCGGACGAGAGAGGCGAGAGCAAAGGAGATCAGCGTCTGTTGCCATGGAAACTGTGCGCTCTACCGAGTGTAGCTCTAGTTTGTTAAAGAAACAAGAACCTCCCAGGCGGAACCTGGTTCCTCGATGTGCTGATTAGTCACACTGACGCATCGTTTGTGCATTTTTGTTTCGGGTTTATTACGAAACGCTGAAAAACTATGTAATTTCCATGAAGGGCCACTAGTAGGTGCTGTTTTTTAAGAAAATAAAATAAAACCACACAAGTACACACACAAAACGACACTATATACATAAACAACAGGAGAACACAGACATTCTAGTGGACAGACGACCAAGTCAGATTGTTATTATGGTGACTGTCAAAATAAAAGTACCAGAGTCACGACACCCTGGAGGGAAACGTCAACGTTCTTCTACTGAGCAGGTTAGAGGTTAGATTAGATTCAACTTTATTGTCATTACAAATGTAACGAAATGCAGTTTCGCATCTAACCAGAAGTGCAATATCGCAAGTATCAGATATTATATACACATACACACTCGCATATATATAAATAATAAATAAATAGGGAACAGTGTGAAGTTGCTATTGCTAGAACTCGACCAGATGTGGTTTCGCTAATTCCGTTCGTCAGTCTGCCGAAATTCAATGCGCTGCGCTTGGTAATTTGCCACCGGCCTCATTGCCTTTTGACCACGATGAGGAGACCTGCGACTGACGGGCGCCACAATCTCATGCGAACCCGGTCGGCGTCGAAATACTGAACGTCTTCGGCGATAGAAAACGAAACCTAAACCTCACAAAACGTAACCAGGGAACAGCAGCCGCCGTTTTTCCGCGCGTTGCCCGGCGGGCCACCGGGGGGCGCCAGATTAGAGGAGACGGGGAGGAGACTCTTGCCCCGGGGGGGGGGTGTGTGTGCTGTGAGTGGGCATGTGAGGAGGCGGGGTAAGGGGGAGGGGTGGAGGTGATGACTGGTTCAGTGGCCGCCTGCAATGTACTGAAATAATTCCCTTAGCTGCACAATTGGCTCGGACGCGGAGCCGGATGCTAAACACGCGCCCGCGGACTGGGTGGAGGTGGACGGAGCGGAGACGGCTATAAGAGGAGTTGTGGTGGGGGAGGAGGAGGAGGTGGTGGGGGGGGGTGGGGGGGGGGTTAGATCCTTACGGTCAGAAGCATGCCGAGGAGAGCGCTCAGGCGAACCGCAGGGGCGTTTAGCGCGGCGCTACGGCGCGGAGCCTCATTACGCGGCGCGGCCTCGCCGCGGCGTCTGCAGACATTATGATGTCTAACCGGCCTGATTGGTCTTAATTGGCCCTGATAAACATTGAGTGGCTGTTGACTGACTCTGATAGCATCCGCTGTGAGTCGCTAATGAATCGACTGCGCTGCATCCGTTTGTGGAGGTTGTAGGGGTGGGGGGGGTGGAGGAGGGTGGGGGTGGGGGGTAAACGAGTGCACTGGATGATGTAATACGACGCTGGTGACGGTGGAAACAATAACCAAAGCGTTTCACCAGCTGAATGGATCATTATTATTATTATTATTATTATTATTATTGTTTTAGCAGCGGCTGCACCGCCGCCTCGCGCTAGCTCCCCCCGCGCTGCGCGTCTGACCCGCTTCCCGCAGCGCGTGCAAACGATCGACTGTTTACCGACGCACCAGGTCGCGTCACTCGCTCAGCCAATAAACCGGCGGCGCAGATCAACGCCGCTGCGTCACGTGACGCTGCGGCGTGCGTCAGGCTTGTGAGCCTCGCTAAATCGGCTCCTAAAGCCTCTTAAAGTCGCCGCCGCTGGTCCAAGTGGCGAAGTCTGGCCTGAATAAACAACATGGGGGAAGGAAAAAACAACAACAACAACGAAAAAACTAAAAAACTAAACAAAACAGTACCGAGTGTACAGAACGTCACAGTGAACTACATTGTACCTGTAAAGTAGGAAGAAGCCTCCAGGGTTAATAAGCACACACACACACGCACACGCACACACACACACACACACACACACACACACACACACACACACACACACACACACACACACACACACACACACACGCGCAAAAGACATAAAAAGACAAAAGATCAATAAACGGCCTGTGTGAAACCTCAGATCTCTGCGTTTCCACGTTTCTCCGGGTTTGTTTGATCCACGTCGTCAATTAAAAACAAAAAAAAAACAAAACCAAAAAACGAGTGAATCCACTTCTTCTGCATCTGACGAAGGCTAAAGCAAACGACGCCGCAGCTCGTCTTCACCGCCAGAGCTTCTCCTCGTGGTTTTAATCCGTTTCCAGCCTGCAAAACGCGGCATTGCGGTGGTTTTATTAAACAGTTTAAACATCGTGAGGAGGCTGGTGTCAAACTACACGCCTCCCGTTCGACGGTCGTCTATTAGATAACCTCACGGTCAAACATTCATTGAGTTCGACTTTTCTAATTCTTTATTTTGTTTTGTTTGTCAACAGATTTCGCTACATGAACTAACAACTATGTTCACGGGAGTGTCGACGTAAATAAAAAAAAAATAAAAAAAGCGTCAGGTTTCATTAAAATTGGATTTATGTTGAGATTGTTTGGTTTTTGTGAAAACAAAATTTGCCAAAAGTGTCAAGTGAAAGCGCATCGGTTCAAAATAGTTTTGTATTTAAACAACAGCGTTTTGAAAAAACTAAGGAGTTGGTGGGGGGGGGGGGCATGTGGTGGTGGTGGTGGTGGTGGGGGGGGGGGGGGGGGGGGTTTCAGACTCGATAAGAGCCACGGGGGTATTGAGCTTCATCATCTTGCACCGACTGATCAGAACGAGGCCACAATAGACCGTGGAACCGTCCGTCTCCAGCCGAAGATTCCGACGTACATTTATTTTGTAGCCCCCCCCCCTTTCACCCCCCAAAAGAGAGAACAAGCTCTTAAAACTGTGTTGCAGCTTTCAGCACCTCTCTGTTCGAAGGACCGATTAAATCATGTATTACGCTCATGGTTTATTAATTCCTCCGGCAGACTGAAGGGGGCAGTGTGGGGAAGTGCAGCGTCAATATCATAACCACTGAAACATTTGGAGGCTTTTTTTTTTTTCTTCCTTCTTCTTCTTTTTCTTCTACGTTGCGTCGATAAAACCCCATAAGACACTCCGACGAGTAAAAAATTCAAACAGATGTGCAAATGTTTTCGGCGTATCTGAAGGAAATATGACTATTCCATGATGCAACGCCGAAAATAAATAAATAAAAATAAATAAATAAATAGATAAATAAATAAAACGGCTTTTCTATCTACAAACAGCCAGTCATTATTGTTATGGTATAAAGATGAAGTAGGACTTCAACGTTTCAGTGGTGCTTCGTGTGAGGCGCACGGAAACAGATAACCCCCCCCCCCCCCCCCCCCCTCTTCCTCCTCCTCCTCCTCCGCCCTCTTTTCCACATGGCAGCTCCTGCCTACATGCAGAATTCAGGGCTTAATGGAGGGGAGCTAAGTCCTTGGGCACACGACCAGATAAATGCTGCGCTCTCTCCAAGCGATGGCTGCCCGCGCCGCTTTCGTGGGATTCACTGGGGCAGAAAGTGGCGAGCCTGAACCGCGGCGGCATCGAGCGGCCCGCTGACCTCGGGCGGCGCCCGGGCCAGACCTCCGTGATTCAGATCACCGGTTCAACTCAAATGCCAACAACAACAACAACAACAACAACAACAACAAGAGAGAACGTAGAGCTCCTCGGTTTCTCGGCGGCGACTCACTTTTGACGTTGAGGTACATGGACTTGCTGACGTCGGCGCCGACGTCGTTGCTGACTCGGCACAGGTAGAAGCCGCTGTCCTCCTCCAGCACGTGTTTGATGAGCAGGGATCCGTTCACCAGCACCTCGACCCGGAAGCCTGAGTTGAGGGCGATGGACTTGAACTGCGGGACCCCGGCGCCTGTTCGGAGGAGCAGAACGCTACGTCAGTGCGAGGAACCGGGAGGAGGACGCCGACGTCCACGACCGACGAGCTCTTTGAAATTCTCAATATTTTCTTGGTGGTTTTCTGACATTCTCAAGTTTCTAAACTTATTTATTTATTTATGTTCAATTATTTATTTATTTAATTATAATGTATTTATTTTCATTTATGTTTTTATTTATTTATAATGTATTTATTTTCAGTTATTTATTTATTTATATGTATTTATATTCAATGATTTATTTATTTATTTATATGTATTTATTTGTTTGTATTTATTTTCAATTATTTATTTATTTGTATTTATTTGTTTTCAATGATTTATTTATTTCTATTTATTTGTATTTATTTATATTCAGTTCTTTGTTTCTTTGTTTAATTTCATATAATATTTTCTATTGCGTCATTTAAAATTTAACACCACGCCTAATTATTTTAATTTCTTTTAAGACCTCAGTATTTTACTTCTGTTTCTAAATGTCTTGTGTTTATTTATTTTTCATTTTTTTAATAATTCTAATAGTTTTACTCTGGTTCTGATGTTTCCTCACTTCATCCCGACCGACTTTCATATATATATATTTATATTTCATATATGTTGTATTGCTTTGTATGAAGACTGAATTGACTGATTCCACCTTGAGAGCAGGTTTTCTAAAAAAAAGTAGTTTTTTTCAGTGGCTCTGAGCACCGTTGTCATGGAAATGGACCCCAAAAAAGCCCACCGCGAAATGTTTCTGTTTTCACGTGTAAACAGGGCCTTCGCCTCCAGCTTGCTAAATTATTAGAAAAAAAAACAGAAATATAGAAACATCAACAAAAAAAAGAGATGAAACTAAAAGATAAATTGAAAACAAATAAAAGTGCATCAACATGTCGGCTTCACGAGCGTTTCATGAAACACCTGAACGCAGAAAACCGCCATGTCAGCCAAATCAATTCTCTCAGTTTCCAGCCCAAACAAGGTAAAACCCACACACCTCAATAAATAATAATAATAATAATAATAATAATAATAATAATAATAATAATGTTAATAATAATTATAATAAAATAATAAAACAATAATAATTAAAAAAAAAAATAATAATGATAATAATAATGATAATAATAATAATAATACAAATAATAATAATAATGATAATGTTAATAATAATTATAATAAAATAATACAACAATAATAATAATAATACAAATAATAATAATAATGATAATAAAAATAATAATGATAATGTTAATAATAATTACAATAAAATAATAAAACAATAATAATAAAAAAATAATGACAATAATAATGATAATAATAATAATAATAATAATAATGATAATAATAATAATAATAATAATGATAATGATAATAATAATAATGACAATAATAATAATAATAATAATAATAATAATAATAATAATGATAATAATAATGGGTTTTGTGGGAAAATAAATCAAGAAACAGGTCAGCTACAAGTCACTTGTGAATAAAAGACGAATAAGAATGGGGTTGCATTTCCCCGCAGTGTGAACGAGAGAGAGAGAGAACTGCTGCTTCCTCTCTTCTCACTGAGCACGTTTAGACTTGTGGTGGGTGTTTTTTTATTTTTTTGTATTTTTTTACATATTCAACCTCAAGGCTGTGGACATTGTCTTGTGCTGCTGCTCGCAAAAGAGATTATCCACCGTGGATAATAAGCTGTAGGACCAAAGAGGGAAAAAAAAAGAAGCTCGATCGTTCAATTGAACATGATCGTCAAACAAGAAGAAGGGAAAACACTTTGCAGACATGTTGAAGTTTCTCTGGCGAGCGTGTTTACCTTTGGAGTATTCCCACTGGATGGTGGGAACTGGATAGCCTTGAGCCGAGCAGTTGAGTATCACCGCCTTTCCGTAGATGCCGTCCTGGTCTTTCGGCTGCACCACGAACTTGGGAGGAACTGCGAGGGCAGAAACGTTCCGATTAGCGTTCTGTCGTTTCGCGGGGAGGATCACGGGGCGCGGTTTCCGACCGCGGCACCGGCGCGAAAAATCCGCAAAAAATATATAAAATATAATCGTCCACGGTGGATTTTTTGAGTATTTTAAGTATAATTTGGCAAAAAAAAACTATTGTAATGTACAATATTGTGTATTTTCTAAGCATCTTTGATTTGGCAAACAGGATTTGTTGGAGCGAAATAATAATAATCTGCTTTATTCATGAGTTTAATTCTGCTGAAAAGTGAAAAATAGGATCGATGTTTGTTTTATAATTATTTCCCCATATTTCCACACCATGACTCAGACATGGAAGAATGAGGGAGTTTATAATAAATTGAGGGAATTTTTGGTCTGATTTTAATATTTTTTAATGCTAATTTTTAAGTTCGTTTTTCATCAAAAGTAATTCCCAAGAATCTATTTACATGCGCTTGTTCAAGAGAATGGTGAACAAAGCGAAATGAGTATTTTTGAGTATTTTAAGAATTATTTGACAAAAAAAAACAATTCTAGTGTACAATATCGTGTATTTTTAGCATCTTTGATTTGGTAAACAGAGGATTTCTTGGCGCGAAATAATAATAATCTGCTTTATTCATGAGTTTAATTCTTCTGAAAAGTAAAAAATAGGGTCGATGTTTGTTTTATAATTATTTCCCCCATATTTCCACACCATGACCATGGAAGGATGAGGGAATTTATAATAAGTTGAGTGATTTTAATATTTTTTAATGCAAATTTTAAGGTAGTTTTTCATCAAAAATAAGACCCAAAAATCTATTTACATGCACCTATTCAAGAGAATGGTGAACAAAGCGAAATGACACTATACTAAATATATATGGAAATATACTAGATATATAAAAAATATACAAAATATCAATTAGACGTAACAATATATCAAAGTACATTAATTTCTCTAAAAAATCTCATCACGGACGAGTCGTCCGTCCGTCGCCCCCCCCCCCCCCCCCCACCTCTGACGATGAGCTGGCTCTGGTGCTCCACCGCCGCCGCCTGGTTGCGGGCGATGCAGGTGTAGTTGCCGTTGTGCATGAGCGTGAGGTTGGAGATGCGCAGCGAGCTGGTGAAGTCGATGTTGTCGATGGTGACGCCGAGGCTGGCCGGGATGGGCCGGCCGTCCTTCTGCCACGTGATGAAGACGGGCTGGTCGCCGGACATGACCACGCAGGGGATGAAGACGCGCTGGCCGATGGAGAAGCGGGGGAACTCGAACGGGTGGATGGTGGGCGGGACTGCAGGGGGGGACACGGCGGGATATGTTAGCGTTAGCGTAGCACATCGTAGTAAATCGAAATGGAAAAAGAAAAACTTGGAAAGCAGTTATTATCGTTTGAGTTATGGGAAATAGAGAGTCTGCTATATTGACTTTTAAACAATATTGCCTGTGTTTCACGTTTTCCAGCGTGAAATAAACCCGCAGATCGAGTCACTTCAGTTCATATTTGGTTCAAATGTAGTTCAAATTACCACCATCCTGCTATTTTCTGTGAATTCAATCAATTCTTCAATGAAGATCGATTTACGAAACAGTACAGGATGCCCAAAATTAAAGGTTTTTTTTCCCACTTGAAAATGTGTAAAAATATGTAAAAAACAAGTTTAGTTTTTTTTTTTGTAATTCTTCTTCTGAACTGCATGATTTGTCTTCCCCTTCAGTAAATTGAAGGTTTACATATGTGACGATTTACGAAACAGTACAGTACATTGCAGGACGCCCAAAATGAAAGTTTGTTTTTTTTTCACTTGAAAATGTGTAAAAATATGTAAAAAAAAATATATTTTTCTTTTTGTAATTCTTCCTCTGAACTGCATGATTTGTCTTCCCCTTCAGTAAACTGAAGGTTTACATATGTGACGATTTACGAAACAGTACAGTACATTATAGGACGCCCAAAATGAAAGTTAGTTTTTTGGGGGGGTTTTTTCACTTGAAAATGTGTAAAAATATGTTAAAAAAAAGTTGCGTTTTTTGGGGGGGAATTCTTCTTCTGAACTGCATGATTTATCTTCCCCTTCAGTAAATTGAAGGTTTACATATGCGACGATTTACGAAACAGTACAGTACATTATAGGACGCCCAAAATGAAAGTTGCTTTTTTTTGTTTTTCCCACTTGAAAATGTTGTGTAAATGTAAAAATATGTAAAAAATTTTCTTTTCTTTTTTTTTTTTGTAACTCTTCCTCTGAACTGCATGATTTATCTTCCCCTTCAGTAAACTGAAGGTTTACATATGTGACGACTGAGCCGCTCGGTAAAACGCTCCCGCCGAGCCTCATTAGCCGCCGCTGTTGCCGCCGCGCACGGTGGCGGCGTTGTCACGGCGGCGGCGGGATCTCCCCCCCGATCAAACGACGAGCGCGTAGCGTCGTCTCTCTCGCTCTCCGGGGGGACACTGTAGCCACCGTGAGAACCAGATGCTTCGGGAAATTAATGATTTAAAACAACATTGGAATAAGCGGCACTTCAGCGCTTATTTAATTCACAACAAAATAGGCATAATGGGCTCCTGGGGATTCCCTCTTGGCAGCGGCGGAATGCTAAGCAGCCGAGAGGCAAATTAGCCGAAGCGGAGTAGCGGCGTAGCTTTGTGTGATCCCCCCCCCCCCCCTCGCACACTCGTTAGCACGTCGAGAGAGAGAGAGAGAGAGAGAGAGAGGAGGTGATGGAGGAAGAGGAGGAGGAGGTGTACTCGCAACATCCGACATTTCAAATTATGCAGCGTCATTGAAGACGGAGGGCCATCTGAGGTTAACGCCGCTTCGTATTCAGATGAGCTGCAGATAAAGCGAATGACGGAGAAGGTGCTTTGTTTTTTTATTATCTATTTTTTTGTTTTTATTTAGAGATACGCAAATATTCCTGTACATATCTCCCGACAATGGGGTTTTTAGGGATTCTGGCGGGACGCTTCAATTCATCTTTCCAGCGTGACGAGCCGGCGTCAAGAGCGCGGGGGTCAGCGTCGCGCGGCGATAAAGAGAGATTCCCCTCTTTGATATTCAGCGGCTGAGAGATTAATGACGGCGCATTCCACCGGCCGACTCGGCAAAACAGCGCGGCGCCACGCCGCGTGAACGCACACCTCTAATAAGTAGCTTAAGCCGCTTGCACCGACGCTACAAATCGTGATGGGGTTGTCTGTGACCGCACGCGGAAAGTCCCACGCCACGAATGCTAACGGCTAACATTAGACCGACCGACTGAGACTTGATTAAGCCCCGTCGCTTTGATCTGTGTTTGTTAACGCTACTTAAAATAGATTCATCGATAGACTCAATTAGCCAGTGATCAACGACGCGACACGTTCAGGTGATAGTTCTGTCCAACAAAACTCATCCTGGGACGTTAGTGGAGTCGCTAAAATCGACTCTCGACCCAGTCAGCTCTTTAAAGAGGCTTTGAACTCCCTTTGAGGACTTGTTTTTAAAAATGTTTAAAATTTTTGGGACGTTTGTGTCGCTTCATATTTGTAGGCGCTTGGAGCACTTTGAGATTTTTAAATGAAAAGTGCATTAGAAATAAACTATTATTATTATTACGACTACGTCTACTACTAAGAAGAAGAAGAAGAAGAAGAAGAAGAAGAAGAAGAAGAAGAGGAAGAAGAAGAAGAAGAAGAAGAAGTTTGTGTTGTTTCATATTTGTAGGTACTTGTACCATTAGGAAATTAGAAATAAACTATTATTATCATTCCGACTATCACTAAGAAGAAGAAGAAGAAGAAGAAGAAGAAGAAGAAGAGAAAGAAGAAGGAGTAGAGAAGGAATATAACTCGATTTAAAGTAAAACACTGGGATTTATCAAGATATGAGCAAAATATGCTGATGTGATTGAGAAGTTTCTACGGAAACAATCAAGAAAAATCACTAAAACGGCTGAAAGTCACTTTGTCTGAACCACAGCTTGAAAAAATTCAACACTATTATGTCTCTTCTGGTTCTTAGGAGGTTCCGAACCACCTAAACTCCATCCTGCTCGTTATTTCCTCATCACGCCAGCGCGGCGTTTCCCCTCCCGTCGTTCTCCCCCCCCCTACAGCAGAAGGAAGCCCGGTACCTTTCACAGTGACGTAGACGCTCTGGTGGGTGGAGAGCTGCGGCTGCACCAGCACGTTGCAGGTGTACTCGCCCTCGTCCACGTCCTTCTGCACGTCGAACAGCTTCAGGGTGCCGTTGTTCTCGAAGGCCCGCTGCCGGTGGTTGTAGGGCAGCAGGTTGGAGTCCTTGTACCACTTGATGGAGTAGTACGGGTAGCCGATGACGCGGCAGTGGATGTACATGTCGCGCCCAGCGATGGCAGTGAGGTTCTTCATTGGTCTGATGCTGGCAGGCCCTTGAAGGACACATTGGAGAGACAACTCTCTTAAAATGATTTTGAGGCAGGGGTGGTGGTGGAAAAGAAAGCTGTGCTGTGCGTGTTTTTTACGACACCGCAAGGTTTTACATGCCTTGATTCGTTCTGAGAGCAAGAAAAGAAAAATACTGGCAAGATTTTTTATTCTTGTTTTTGGGGGGGGGGTTGTGTTTCAGAATGCCTGAGGGAGTTTCCTTCCCGTCCCGTCTCGACTTTGAAGTAATGGAACACGTGGGAAGTCGAGAGAACACAAGAAACCTTGAAACACGACTTTAGCGAATGCTCTCGGCAAATAAAACAGCCAACTTCGAGAAAAACCCAACCGGGTCCCGAACCAAACACGACAATGTGTCGTTAATCGAAAATAGGTTGTATCGCTCTGACTGTCCAAAACCACTTTCTAGACTTCCCGTCGGCGATATCCGGCGAGTTCCTTAATGACTCTACAACAACACAAAATCTGATTAAACTGATGAGTGTAAGAATCTCACGAAAGTTGACTTGGGAGAAATCTCATTCAGATGGACCGAACGAAACCCGAACGTCTTCTGCTTGAGTCGCCACAGGGCGGCGTCAGAAATACACGACGGTCAATGTATTCCACCTCTCATTTAAAAAATGGGACTTGTCAGAACCAAGAAGTCTTTTGCCACTGCCTCGCCAGAACATCATCGTTTGCCTCCGCTGTTCAGTCAAGAGAAGATGGCAGCCATTACTCACGTTAAGCGCACCTAAAAAGAGCCAACAGAGGAACCACGAGCCTCCCACAGCTCACGGACCGTCAGGCAAATGGACTGCCGGGTTTCTCTTTAAAGCACCGCGGAAGACAGTTTAACTGCGCGCCGCAGCGTACTTTGAGCACAAGCATATCCGAGGTTGCTACCGTCTTTAGCACGATTAGGGAGCCAACGATGTGAGAAACGGTCATTACGCTTCCCCCTACAATGGCACCTGCAGAGATTTATCTGCATCGCCTGGCTGCATCCAGCATCCGGCATCCGGCAGACGCCGGATTTAGCCCCGCGGCACGCAAGAGTGAACACAATCAAATTAAAGCAATCAGACGTACGGAGAACGTAGCGTCCGCTCTCCGCAACAGAGGAATCCTCAAAGGCTCTTCGCCCAGCGCAGGAGTGACCAGAACAGTGAGACACCACAATGGCGTCCCGGCGTAGAGGCTTCGGGGAGGACCGGAACCTCGTCAGGCACTCTTTGGAGCCGATTGGAATGGGGATCGGAGCAGAACGACTCAAGGCATGCTGGAGTGTATATGTGATGGTGTGCTGGAAGAGTTGATCTGACAAGCACCTCTTACGTTTATTCGCGCCTGGTAGGAGACTGTCCCGGCCGAGTTGTTGCAGATGCAGCGGTACACGCCTCCGTCGGGGACCTGCGTCTGGCTGATGTTGAGGTGGCTGACCACGTGGCCCTCGCCGTTGGTGTAGTAGGAGATGCGGTGGCGGCTGTCGCGCACCACGGCCTCGTCGTCCAGCGTCCACGTGACCCGCGGCTCCGGCGTGCCCTTCACCGTGCACGACAGCGACACGAACTCGTTGATGTTGTAGACCTTCTCGCTGAACGAAGCCAGAATCTTCGGCGTCCCGTCTGGAGGGGGAGGGGGGGGGGGGGGGAGAGGAGGACACGATTGAAAAGTGTGAAATGCAAAATCTTAAAAAAAAACTAATAAACGACAAAAAAAACCCGCTATTGCGCAATAAAAAAACACTTGGAAAAAGGTGTTAAAATATGCTTAAATAGGGTTGAAATTATATCGTATTTTCAATGATTACCCAACAAAAGTTGAGAATAACTTTAGAAAAAATGCATCTCTTAAAATAATTCAAGCCATTTTTGGTGCAAAAGTGCAAATAATTACAGCCGTTATTAACTAAATTCAATGATTCATAATATACTGTATTAACATTATTACCACTGCAGCTGCCATTATGTTGTAGAATAGGATAGAATAGAACCGATAAAGCCAGCTGCCACGTGTAGGACACTCTACCGTCCACTGGGAGCAGTATGGGGGTTCAGTGTCTTGCTCAAGGACACTTCAACAGATGGACGGTGGAGATTGGGAATCAAACCTCTGACCTTCCGATTGAAGGGCGACCGTCCAAACAATATTTTAAGGTACAGCTGCATTACATTTCAAGACTCAAGTATATTTGAATAAATCTGATGTGACTTCTTTTACATTTTGTTTAGCTTTTCTCTTTTGCATGACTTCTGTTATATTTTGTTTTATTATCTGTCTCTCTTGTGTCGCTGAGTAACTTTACGGGTTTTACGGGCAGAAGCAAAATATAAACCTTGAATTCAGCCTAGACCCATTTCGGCTACGGATATTGTAAAAAAAAACAAACCAACAAAAGAACACGTGTGCGGGAAGTTTTAAGAAATATAAACTTGAATGCACAAAATTCAACTTTTGCACTTCAACTGTACCCGAAGTCAACCCGCTCTGACCTTCCAGTATTACTTGGACGAAGTCCTGAGCCGACATCTTGCCGTGGCGGGCGAAGCACTGGTACGCGCCGCCGTCGCTCTTGGCCATGCCGGCCATCACCAGGTTCTCCCGGTTCTGGCCGGTCATGCGGACGCTGTTGCTGGGGTAGATGAGCTCCCCGTTGCGGTACCAGGACAGCTGGTACTCCTCGGAGCCCGTCACGCCGCAGGACAGCGACACCTGGCTGCCCACGCTGCCCTTCACCTTCCGCGGACTCACCGCCACCTTCAGAGGCTCTGCGGGGGGGGAGGAGGGGGGGATGGGGGGAGGGGGCGGTCAAACTCAAACTCTGACCGTGTGGATCGGCCTCGTTCTTCGTCGAAATCCCTCACTCCCTCTTTATTTCACATGAATCTACCTCAACGAGGAATATTTCAGCAAGACAGAGGAGCTTGTTTGAAGACGATGCATCTGAAATGTCTTGTCAAGTCAAATAATCTCGAAATTATCTTGTTTTGTTCGGTTGTATTTTACAAGAAACAAGGTTTATTTGACATTTCGTGAAGCAGATAATCTCGCTTTAAGAAATACACTTTAATTGATTCAAGTGGATGCATTTAATTTGAAAAACACATTCGTGAGAAAACAGCTGCACTTCAAAAAGTTCCTCCGAAAAAAAATAAGAAAAAAAATATACTAAAATAAGAAAATGAATACTTAAAATAAGCAAAATTATCTGCCAACAGAACAAGAAAATTTTCGAAAATAATTCTAGCCCCATATGACCCAGCGTGATCTTGAAAACAGCATTTTTGGACTCAAAACAAGTATTATTTTCAAATCTTGAAATAAAAAGATTGAGCTTATGAAATGCCAGTTCAGGTCCTTTGATTGCTGGTCAGTCGTCTTAAAATGAGAAAAATGTTTTAAAGCCAAACAGTACTTATAACTAGGTTTTAATACTCAACACCAAGACCAGTCTAGCTAATATGAAAATAAAGTAATAATCATCTTAAAACTAGAATAATAGTCCTAGCGGACAATTTAGTTTTAAGCAAAAATGACATATTAGTCAAAAACAAGTCATTTGTCACTTAATTTCACTTAAAAGTACAAGTTTGAATTGCAATTTAACATGAAAGGCAAAAAAAAGTAGGTGTCTACTTTTGAGGTAAATACACAGACTTTTAGACACAACTGACTCTAAATGCTTTCACACTGTGACTAAATATAAGGATTTCCAGTGAAATGTGAAAATAAATTAAACCTCAAAACGCTTAATTTATTTCTTGTAATCCTATTTTTCCAGTAAAAGAGCCTCAAATCCAGAGAAGTGCCACTGTAATGCAACTCATAATAAGTTGAATATGTATTAAATGGAGATGAAAGTTTTTAAAGCAAACGTATATTTTTGAGTAAAAAGGTACACATTTCTTTTAGAATTTCTGTCTTATTAATCCCAGCGGACAATTTTGTTTTAAGCAAAAAATGACTTATTAGTCAAAAACAAGTAATTTTTCACTTAATTTAAGAAAGTATATCTGGCCTAGATTTTACTTTTTGCAGTGTAGGATGATAAAATGAAGTACAAGTTTGAATTACAATTCAACATGAAAGGCAAAAAAAAGTAGATGTCTACTTTTGAGGTAAATACACAGACTTTTAGACATAACTGACTTGTCTTAAAACACGACGCTTCTAAATGCTTTCATATTGTGACTAAATATAAGGATTTCCAGTGAAATGCTTGATTTATTCCTTGTAATCTTATTTTTCAAGTAAAAGAGCCTCAAATCCAGAGAAGTGCCACGACAATGCAACTCATAATAAGTTGAATATGTATTAAATGGAGATGAAAGTTTTTAAAGCAAACGTCTATTTTTGAGTAAAAAGCTACACATTTCTTTGAACATTTGTGTCTCATTACAAGGCAGAAAGCCACCTTGAAATAAAATAGTTTTTTTCCCTCATTTTGAGCGGGGCATGTTTTTTCCAGTGGGATGTTCCCAAGGTGAGGCGCTCACCTTTGACCTGCAGCCTCCCGACCACCTCGGCGTTGCCGTAGCCGTTCCACACCTCGCACACGTACGTCCCGGTGTCGCTGGCCTGCGCCCGCTCGATCAGCAGCCCCGTCACGCTCTGCCGGAAGCGCGTGTCGGGCTCCAGCGGCCGGTTGTCCTTCAGCCAGCGGTACTTGGGCGCCGGGTGACCCGAGGCCTTGCAGGGCAGCTCCACCCGGTGGGACGCCATCACCTCACGGCGCTCGAAGCTGTCCAGGATGTGCGGCGCCGAGTTGGTGGGATCTGTGTGTTTATTGGGGGGGGGGGGCATCAGAACATCCTCATGAAGCAGGTCTTCAGTCTGCTACCCGGGATAAACATCACTTTGCTCTGAATAATGCGGTGGCCCTGAAGTGCAAACCACAACAACAAATTGAAAAACACAACAACAAATGAAAAAACACAACAGCAAATGAAAAAACACAAAAACAAATTGAAAAGTACAACACAAATGAAAAAACACAACAACAAATTGAAAAAACACAACAACAAATTGAAAAGCACAACACAAATGAAAAAAACACAACAAATTGAAAAACAGAACACAAATGGAAAAACACAACAACAAATTGAAAAAAAACACAACAAATTGAAAAACAGAACACAAATGAAAAAACACAACAGCAAATTGACAAACAACAACAAATTCAAAAACACAACAGCAAATTCAAAAACACAACACAAATGAAAAAACACAACAGCAAATGAAAAAACACAACAAATTGAAAAACAGAACACAAATGAAAAAAACACAACACAAAATTGAAAAACACAACACAAATGAAAAAAACACAACAACAAATGTGTTTTTGAATTTGCAGTTGTGTTTTTTCATTTGTGTTGTGTTTTTCAATTTGTTGTTGTGTTCAGTGATTTGTTGTTGTGGTTTGCACTTCAGGGCCACCGTACAATAATCACTGATTACAATCTACATCTGTTTTAAAGCTGCTGAATCGTGAAAACATCAATCAAACACACAACACCAGTACAGTTTTACCCAGAGCACCTGGAGCAAAAGCTCAAAAAGTGCAAAAAGAAAATCCCAGTTTAGGTTATTGTTATTTAATTTTAATATTAATATTGTCATACAGTATGATGGTAATTACAGAATACATACAGACTTTGGTGGAGGTTTTTATTTTCAATATATTTTACATGTTCGATTCCTCCTGCACTCAGAAAAATGATGTAATTTGATGGATTGGACGCCTGTCTGGGGTGGAACCTGCTTTTATTCAATGGAGACGGAATAGAATCAAATAATTTTTACGTCTTTTTAACCATTTTCAGACACTGAAGTTGATATATGACTTATATGTGTGTATCAGTACGTATTTCTAGAGAGAAGTGTGTGTATAAAACATCAGCAAGGTAAAGTACTATACAGTAGTCAATATAGTGTATTGTAATTACATCGTGTATATTTCAGTGTGGATTTATACACCTTTAGTGACGTGTTTATTAAAGATTCATTAAACGTCATTCAGTGATTTCATAGTCCAAGATGATGTCCAGTTGAAATGTGAATAGAAAGATAAAAGTAGAAAGTTAAACCCCGAACAGAATTAAAATCCGTCCTAAGAACCTGGATTCTGAACCAAACTAACGCGTTTCTCAGTTAAACTGGAGGGGGGGGGGGTGGGGGGGGGGGGGGATGAGGGGGGGGGGGGGGGCAGTCTGGCAGAGTGCCGCTGACCTTTATCACATGTCGTCCTCTCTTTAATTCAAGAGTTTTTTCCTCCCCTCCTTGTCATCCTCTGTTTTATTCAAATGACCCACATGGCCTTTTTGTAACCGGCTCACATTAATGACCATATGGTCGTCCGTCACTCGGTCGCCGTTTATTTCGGCCGGCAGAATCAACAGTTGAAAGCCTGTTGGACGACGTGACACCGGAGGGCCTGTTCACTTCGGCTTTATCGAGAACGAGACACACAGGGAAAGAGCTTTTTTTTTTTTTTTGGAGTATTTTACTGGAAAAGATCGTTCCGGATCTGGACTCTTATTTTTGTCTCAGACGCCGAAAAGCGCAGCAAGTTCTGCGTTTTCACTTGGAAAACGCTGCTCGTCGACTGTTGGAGTTGTTCTATAGCAGGGGGCGGCAACCTTTAATGCCCAAAGAGGCATTTGGTCCCGTTTCCCACTGAACACAACACCCGGAGAGCCGCACGCATTTTATTTTGACGGTCCCACAGGAAGACCATGCCAGGACGACACGACACACGAAACCTCCTTCACTTACAACTAACAAACTAAACTACACAACTAAATAAACACAACACAATTATTAGCAACGCTACAAACCTAACATAACCCCCAATAATTACATTTAACACACGACAAACAGAAACTCCCATAATGCATTGCAGCTATTGGCTCCTTTATCGCTACACATTATTAAAATGGAAGATAAATGTGGGAGATGTGGATTGTTAGAACCATGAGTGTGATGGTGTGTCTTTAACGTCCTGTAGTTGTTGTGTGATTCACTAGAATGTTCCGTCACTCTCAACAAGTCTGTAATGAACCTCCTGGAACTGTCGGCGCTCCGCAGCGCAGCGGTTTTACTGTGAAAGGAACAGGAAGCTCCCAGTTGAGCCGCTGTCATGACCTGCAGCCGCAATTCTACGTTCTTCGTGCCGTTATTGTTGCGTAATGACGTCACGTCGCTGCGTCGTTCACGACCCGCCTACATTTTACTCCACTCTTTGTAGCGGGACTGCGCTCTGGGTGGCGCCTTGCCTCCTTACGTCCCTACGGGACGAACTGCAGTGGGACGGAGGCTCCAGGAGCCGCGGGGTGCCGACCCCTGGTCTATAGAATAGCAGTAATCTGCTGATTTTTCTTATTTTCTGCTATTGTTCTGTCAATTATCAAAATCATGTTGTTGTTTGTTTTTCTTTTTTGTTTCTTTGTTTTGTTCTTTGTTTTGTGTCCTTCTGTTTTTGTCTTTGCTATCATTGTTGTGATTATTTTGGTTTTTGCTCCGTTGTTGCTCAGGCTGGTTTAATCTCATGGCAGTTGGAAAATATTTGGATCACTGTTATTATTGTGTTATAATGAGAAAAAAAAGAAAAATGTATGTAGCACTAACAAGGGTATTGTATGTATCTCCCCACCCAGTCTATCTCTGTCTTTCCTCTCCTCTCCTCCATCCTTTCACCCCAACCGTTCCTCAGAATTCCTCCACCTCTGACTCTGGTTTCTACAAAGTTTCTTCCTGTTGGAGGAGTTTTTCTTTCCACAGTCGCAAACAAACCTGCTGCTCATGTGGATATGTTGGGCTTTTCTATTTTCTCTATAAAAGCACATTGGAATGACTGTAATGTATTAAAAATGTCTTTAAAAAAAAAAAAAAAAAGATTATGGGACATAGTTTCCTAGGAATTTGTATTTAATTTGGTTGGTTCTGTATTTCCGTTATCGTGTCGCCCTCCGTCGTTGTTGCCCTGCTCAGTGCAGGAAGCTGCTCCTGTCTGTGTCGTGTGGTGCGTTCATGTTCAAGTCAATAAATCACAGGTCTGAATTCTTAAAAAAAAATAGAATAGAATAGCAGTTGTGATTGAGTTGAAAACTCAAGATGGCGGCCCGTCTTACCCGAGACGATGAGGCGGGCGCTATTGCTCTGCCGGGTCTCTCCTGTGTACCGGTGGCGCGTCATACACCTGTAGTTGTACAGCCCGTCTTCCATCTGCACATCCAGGATATACAGGGCCCCCGTGGACGTGATGAGGAACCGTGACACTGAAAGACAAAAAAAATAAACAGATAAATAAATAAATATGTCACAGGAAAAAAAAAAGAGTATTTAATCTCTGTGGATTTTTAAAAAAACAGAAATCTTAAAAAAAAAAAAAACACTTTTTCTGCAACTCTTTCATTCGTGTTTTATTCACATTAAGTATATTTTGTTATTCTACTTAAAATTAAGTCGTGCCTTTTTTTTTTTTTAGCAAAATAATCAACAGATTAATCCTCTACTTCTTTATTGAGTCTTTATTTGCTGTCGTCCCACACTTTGACAGGGAGGTTTGTCAGTTCTGGCTCTTATTGACACACTTTCCTGATAAGCTACGGCTTCGCATTCAGATTTGCTTTTAGTCATTAACAGCTTGAAACTTCTTAAAATCCTTGATTAGTTTTGAAACTAACTTCTTTAAATTATCCATCCATCTGTGTAGAAAAGAACAGATAAGGTATAAACTGTCTTTCTTTCTTTCTATTAATAATATTTAATACTTAATAATATTTCCCGCCCCAATTTTTTTATATTATTGCTATATTTGACCTACCCCTTTATTTATTTATTTATTGGTCTGTTTATTTTTAGAAAATATTCTATTATTGTTATATTTATGTACCGCTTTATTATTTTTTAATACATTTTTTAAATTGATTTTCTTTTCCTATTAAACATTTCCCCCCCCCCATTTATTTAACAATTTATTGTTTTATTTATTTATTATTTTACTACTTAATTAATATATTGAAGTTAGTTAATAAATGTCGGGAGTAACGTTGTAATTTTTAGATTACTGTAATCCCGTTACATCTCACCATCACATTTACATCAAAGTAATCTACCTGAAGACGTAATCTTAAAAAAAAAACAAAAGTCGCCTTCGCCTTCACTTTATCGTTACGACGTCAGAAACACCAAAACACACGTAAACGAACGTTACGGTTTCGTCACGTCGCCCGACTCAAACAAAAGCATCGGTTACTCTGGATTTCATCACAGGCGACGTCCGGCATCGGCGAACAAACACGGTTCGTGCAGCGCGACGGCGGGATCACACTCACTGTGTGTGTGTGTGTGTGTGTGTGTGTGTGTGTGTGTGTGTGTGTGTGTGTGTGTGTGTGTGTGTGTGTGTGTGTGTGTGCGTTCATTCGTATGCGCTGGATTCGCCTTCTTACACATCGTAAAAGAAGGAAATACAGAAAATCCAATATTGAAGTCTCTTAGCAAATATTTGCAAGTCAAGTGAGCGGCGCCGCCGCGTGTGATCCTCGTCGCCAAACATCCGCTGCAGCCCATTTAGCTGCGCGGCGCCGCGACAAGGCTGTGTGTTGTGTAGCCCGCGTAACACGGCTCGTTATCGTGTAGCTCATCGCTCTCTCTCTCTCTCTCTCTCGCTCTCTCTCTCTCTGGGGGAAACCATCTCTCACACAGGTTCTCTCTGTTTTTTTTTCTCTTTCTTTTTTTTTTTTTTCCTCTTTCTTTTTTTCCCCCTAAAGCGCAGCGAGCCGGGATCACAGAGCACTTTGATAAGCGATGGCTGCACAGGTCGGATGTGCTAATGTCATGCTAATGTAATGCTAATCCGCGCCGACACGCGGAAGCACGTGGAGAGAGGTAGTCGGCGTTTATGAGCGCTGGCTGCCGCCGGTATTTCATGTCACCGGTGATGGAGAAGCCTGTCTGGGATCAAATGGGGGCCGCCGCACACTGTGGGGGAGGGGGGGTGGGGTGCTTTATGGGGTGTTGGATTACCCTCATTTGGGCCTGTCATGACAGTTTAATGCAGATGAAGCTGGCAGTGCAGGACTGAAACACTGGAAACAGTGGAAAAACATTTGATCGTTTACGACACGGCGATCTGTGGATAAATCAGCAGGAAACGCAAACCAAGACTGTAGCGGAGGTCATATTATTCAAAATTCATCTTTTCCAACAGTAATAACCAACGAAAAACCAGCCAATCAGGAATCAAACCCTATATAGTGTCATCGGTGGGTTTTAGCCAATCACAATCAACGGAGGCTCCTCCTCCCCCTTTGACTCCTCCCACAATCAGGCAGCTCTGCTGAGTACTTCCTCCTCTTCCCATAGATGGGCGTTTGTGGGGGCGGAGCCAGTCCAGCTCACACAGACACAGCAGATTCAAGTTGCTTGGGCTAATATTTACTTTAGAGCAGTAGAATAACTATATTCATGTTCATCTTTGTGCAAGATTAGGTTTATATTAAGAAGACGAAACAAATAATACTAAACAATCTCAGACTTGAGCTTCACCGGGACATTTTTACTTTTTTTTTTTTTTTTATGTCAAGATGGAAATTCCTCCGGCTTCACGTTTGTTTGACCCTTGGGAAAAAAATTACATGAATAAGACACTTTCTCACTTTAATGTTTGACTTTACTCTGATATATATATATATATATATATATATATATATATTAATTAAAGATAGAAAAATGGAAACTGGTCAAATAAAAAAGCTTCTTCTTGACACAAAAAAGGCTAAAACAACACGAATTTCATTGAATTGAAATATTTAGAAGTAGTTTTCATACAAACTGCTCATGATTTCCATAATATTTGCATTTTTGTTTCTGAAATGTTTACACAGCAACTTTTTTTTTGGGAAAACGCTGAGGTCAGCATGCTAGGGAGTGAGGTTGTGGCCGTTTTCAAAAAGTTGCGCTGGCTCCGAGCGCTGTCGTCGTGTGAGCAGACACACGAAACACAACAGAATATTCTACGTTCTCGCTCGTAGACAGTGCCTCTGAATTCAAAACAAGTGATGACGTAAGACGAGAAACTATTTCTATTTTGAATAAAAAAATCCCTTTTTTTCCAGTTTGGCAGCGTCACGTGACTCAATTATATGATATATTGAGATAAAATCCTATTATTTACGATTATTTTGTGTTAGTGTGGAACTAGCCCTGGATTTAAAACTTCTTTTTTTTTTTTTTATGTTCCTTAAAACAACAAAACATATGCAGTATTAAATGGAGACCAAAGAGGTGAATGCTGATATCAGTGCCTATGTTAGGAATAAGAAATGAACCACCTTATACTAATAACTGATGATTTTCTTTGAGAAAAACGAGTAATCTTTGCACATCTGTCACATCTCCACACGCATCCTCAGTAAATATCATTAACACGTGCAGAAATGGGAGGTTTATGTGAAAATCCTTGCAGTAAATCACATTTAAAAACACTTTTTTTTTTCCAGACGCTGCAGCGAAAACACAAAGCGTCATTAATTTACCATATAAGAGAAAAGTCCAGGGCTGCTGTGAGTGATCACTTAATTCTTGATAAGATTTTTCATTTTTTTCCCCCTTCCTACAGTAAAATTCTGCTCAATCCCAACAACATTGATTGTGTGTGTGTGTGTGTGTGTCTGTGTGTGTGCGTGCGTGTGTGTGTGTGTCTGTGTGTGTGTGTGTGTGTGTGTGTCCTTGTGAGCTGAGGGCATTTCTACTCACACTGCTGCAGCTCCCTTAAATCCCACCGGCTTGTTTGTGTGTATGTGTGTGTGTGTGTCTGCCTATTACTGCCTTTGTTGCCGTGTGTGTGTTTTATTCACGCATGTTCCTCTGCATGCGCGCATGCGAATGCGCGCAGCTGCGCGGAGGCGAGCGGGTCGATGATAACGATCGGAGGCGCTGCCGCCCGCTCCACGCTCCACCTGCTGCATACTAACGCCGCCCGGGGAGACAGCCTCCACTGTTCCCCGGCGTGGCGGCGTGCCTTAATGTCCACGGCTCCAGCGCACCCTATGAAAACTGCGGCGCCCCCCCCCCCCCGCTCCGGGCCCAGGTGGCTCGCCGGAGCGCCGGCCGCCTCCTCTTCCCCTCCTCGGACCGCCCAGCTGCTCTGGCAGCCACCGGGACACACCGACACAAGTGTCTTCCTGTGCGCTCGCCACTCAATGGCGTCAATTAATTCTGCGTACGAGCCTCTCAGAGGAATCTTTGTTCGCCGCCCCCCCCCCCCCCACGGTTTGTGGCTCAAACGTAATTTGCCCGCGAGACATAATGGAGGCGGTGGGAAAAGAAAGAAGAAAGAAAAAGAGGCCGAATGGCGTCCGTTTCTCCGAGCCGCCGCCACATGGGCCGATGTTCGATGACGACGGAGAGGAGGAGGAAGTTCACGGTCGCACGTGGTGGAGACCGGTCCTGCTCAATCATCAGGAAGCTCAATACTAGTAATAATAAATAATAAAACTTAATACCTTAATAATTAGTAACAATACGAAGTAACGCCCTACTCTCATATGGTCACTTTTCCAATAGTATTGTAACGTTACTACTATAGCGTTCCTATTGTAGTGTTACTATTGTAACGTTACTATTGCAGTGTTGCTATTGTAGCGTTATCATTGTAGCATTATTATTGTAGCGTTACTATTACAGCGTTACTATTGTAGCGTTACTATTGTAGCATTGCTATTGTAGCGTTACTATTGTAGCGTTCCTATTGTAGTGTTATTATTGTAGCGTTACTATTGTAGCGTAACTATTGTAGCATTACTATTGTAGTGTTGCTATTGTAGCATTACTATTGTAGCGTTACTATTGTAGCGTTACTATTGTAGCGTTACTATTGCAGTGTTGCTATTGTAGCATTACTATTGTAGCGTTACTATTGTAGCGTTACTATTGCAGTGTTGCTATTGTAGCATTACTATTGTAGCATTACTATTGTAGCGTTACTATTGCAGTGTTGCTATTGTAGCATTACTATTGTAGCATTACTATTGTAGCGTTACTATTGTAGCGTTACTATTGTAGTGTTGCTATTGTAGCATTACTATTGTAGCATTACTATTGTAGCGTTACTATTGTAGCGTTACTATTGTAGCGTTACTATTGTAGCGTTACTATTGCAGTGTTGCTATTGTAGCATTACTATTGTAGCATTACTATTGTAGCATTACTATTGTAGCATTACTATTGTAGCAGTACTATTGTAGCGTTACTATTGTAGTGTTACTATTGTAGCGTTACTATTGTAGCGTTACTATTGTAGCGTTACTATTGTAGCGTTATTATTGTAGCGTTACTATTCTAGCGTTGCGATTGTAGCGTTACGATTGTAGCGTTGCGATTGTAGCGTTACGATTGTAGCGTTACGATTGTAGCGTTACCATCGTAGTGTTATTACTGTAGCATTATTGTAGCATAGCTCTCAGTCAATCAGGGGCCAACTCGCTCCAACAGTGCGTTCAGGAAACACAAAAGAATCAGAACCAACAAACATCTTCAATAAACGTTAACATTGCGTCAAGAACACAACTCCAGAGACGTTACGCTATTTTTTGTAATTTTCTTGAGTAAAAAGATATATTGGCAGGAAGCCCCGCCCCTTTTTCAATCAATCAATCAATCAATCAAAGAGTATTTGAGGCCGGCGGTGGTCAGCAAAGCCAGTCGTTATTCCTGCGTCGAGACGGTCGGGGGATGTGGTTACTTTTAAAAAGAAGCAATCAGTAAAGTCACTAAGTTACATTTTAAAGGAGTACCTAGTAATCAGTAATCGGATTACTTTTTTCAAGGTATCTGTGGCCACACTGGTGGCGATGACGAGCAATTTAGACCCTCTGCCCAAAAACCAGACGCACTCCAACTGCAGAGTCCCCGAGTTACCTCAATATTCTATAATTGAGACGTGAGTGGAGGGAAGATGAGGTGGGAGGGGGAGAGGAGGTGAAGAGAGAGAGAGAGAGAGAGAGAGAGAGAGAGAGAGAGAGAGAGAGAGAGAGAGAGAAAATGAAAGATCAAGAGGAAAAGTGCACCTCTGGGATACAACCACTCTCTGTCATCTAAAATGACTTACAAATTAGCTTACAGCTATGCGCTCGGAGCGAAGAAGACGAGGGAGGGGAGGAGGGGGGAGGGGGGAATAGACACAACTTTCATATGCTAATTCAGATCATGGCGAGGCAGAGCAATTATCAAAAAAAAGTGTCAGCGCTGTCTCCCTGACAGATCTCAACGGGAACCCTGTACTCCCCGCTCGCCGCCTCAACTTTAATGCGCCGCCGCCAGAGCGACGGCTGAATCCAAAGTGAAGGCAGCAAAAGAAAAACGTACTGTATGAACTGTATAATACAATCATAGTGGTTTCCTCAATGAGTCGGAGGCCTCCTCTGGGGGGCGCCAGAGAGCTAGAATGTGGAGGGAGGGGGATACAGTTCCCTACGAGTATCCCCAAAATGTTCCAAAATTCACTTTCGACTAGTTTTTTTAGTGAAGAAAGTGTGCCCTCTCTCTCTCTCTCTCTCTTTTAAAAAGTGTGTTGCTCCAAGCAGCCAATCAGAAATCAAACCCTCTATAGTGTCATCGGGGGGTTTAGCCAATCACAATCAAGGTCCTTTTGACTCCTCCCACAACCGGGCAGCTCTGCTCTGGCACATGGTGCCACGAGAGGAAGCACTTCCTCCTCTTCCCATAGATGGGCGTGTGTGTGGGGGCGGAGCCAGTCCAGCTCGCACAGACACAGCAGATTCTGAATGTAGCTCCCCGGATATTCAAATGTGAAAGACCATGTGAAATATCATATTATAAAAAGCTGTATAATAATATGACCTTTTATAATAATATACAAATAAAACTCCTTGCACAGATGTCCCGATCCCCAGTCTGACACGTGACCTTGAACGCCCCCCCCCCCCCCCCCCGGAGTCGTCCGACCTGATCAACGCCAACAGCCTGGATGCCACTTTAAAAAAAAAAAACCCACGGACTCAGCTAAACAATGCTCATAAAAATGTGCCTCCTCATCACTCTGCTGGCAGCCCCCCCCCCCCCCCCCCCCCCCCCCCCGCTGGGCCACCGTCTTGGAGTGTATTAGTGAGGGGGGGGGGGCAGCGATCCCCGGAGACAGCCGGGGCCCCTCGGTGGAGTCACCGTAACCTTGGCCACTCAAAGTCACGCAGCGTGAAAAAAAAAAAAAAAGAAGAAGCTCGCAGACGAACAAACAAGCGACTAACGGTTAAGAGGTGTTATGAGCACGTCGATCCTGTAGGGGGCAGTAACGAGAAGCATTAACACACGCTTTAGCCAATCAGAATCCAGGAAAAAAAAAATAGACGGGCACCAATGACTTCAGACTGATTGATAGAAAAATGGAGGTTCGTTGACGTGCGAACGAAACGCATCCGTTCTTGTTGTTGTTGTTGTTGTTGTTGTTCCACGTATCGGCGGGGGCGACCGCCATCGCAGGAGAGGAGAAGAGGAAACCATCGCCACCAATTTAAACACACCCTCTAATAAAAATCATCTGTCATTCTTTACAGGAGGCGCGGTGACAGCCGCCCGGGGGGTTGCCATGGCAACACACTGGCGGCCACCGTTCGCTTAGCAAGCAATTTTTTTTTTTCCCTTCGTCCTCCTCCTCCTCCTCCTCCTCCTCCTCCCCGGTAGTGTAAATGGCGGCGACGTGGGGATGGACACGCCGTCAGACGTTTTCCCGGCTCAGACTCATTCAGCGCCTGGAGAGAATCAATGTTACGATCATCGATCCCTTCGTACTCGTTTTCTATCCGCCATCAACACACAACCCCTCCGTTTCCTCCGGCGGCCTCGTCCTTTATGCTGTTTGGGACGTAGAGGACCGTCGAGGACGAACACGCGGAGAAGCGATTTACTCCATTCCTTGTCGAAAGCAGCAGAGAAAAGAGGATATTTGCCGGATTTCACTTTTCTTGAAGGTCAAACCTCCAAACCTGACGGAAAATACCAGTTTCTACCAGATTTAGAGAAAGATAATAGAACTGTAATTGGAGACAATCATTTTTAAATGAAACGCTCCTATTTAACAGCTCTTTTTATTGCCATTTTGAAGTATTTTATATAGTTTGTCGCAAATAAAATGCAGCATTATTCTTCTTATTTAAATATTCAGAAATAGAGCACTCAGACTTTGTCTTTTTCAAAACAAATCCAGTCAATCTTAGAAGCACAATCAAACGTTTATGATATATATACTAAAAAAAACAAAAAAACAACTGACCTATACTATATTTCATTATTTTTTTTAAAATGCTTTAAATAGACTAAAATGATTTAATATCATTTAATATCCTGTTGTCTCATGGTAAACACATGACAGCATATGATGAGTAATCTTATTGATTAAATCTTTAGTGAATATATTAGTGGTTGATAAAATAGCAGAATGGAAAACGAATGTCAGTTGATTGTATATTTTCTGTATATATTCGATGACACATCATAGCGAAGGCAAATCGCAAGGAAGCTGGTTTTTCTCTATTAAAGACCAAAGGATCTAATGTATACATGTGAAAACGTATATAAATATATATATATATATATGTTTCCATGTTCACATTCACTCCATTCAGGCTCACTAATTAACCTCACATGCACATAAGAACATGCCGACGCCAAGCAGAGGCACCATTACCTCAACAGGCGGTCATGAGAATATTAGAAATGCAGATTTTATTCATTTCTTTCCTCCTGTCTTCACTTCATGAAGGATTTTTTTTTAAACGTGTTTGGTTGAAGGAAGGATCCGGTCACTGTGAAGACTTTTTTCCTTTCATAAGTCTTTTCTAAAACACAGAAACCCACAAAGCCAAGCGCCTGGGTCCGATTCCCCTTCAACGTCCGGACTCCGGACCCGGCTCAGACTCGTACCGTCGCCTCGGAGTCGGAGGCAGAGCTGTTTTCTCTTATTGCCGGTCCTAATCAGCGGCAGCATCCCTCCGCTCATTAAGCCGACACACGCTAGCCCCGGGGCCAACGGCCTCATATGTCAGCCTCAGATAAAGATGTCATCTTCCGCTCCGCTGAATAAACTGCTATTAAAGCGAGATGCAAATAGACGTTGAACGATATTCAAATCGGGAGGCAACGGGGGGAAGCCGGGCGCCCGAGGCGCTTGGCCTCATCGCTGCCCCACATTCCTCCGTCGTGTCGGGAAGGGAAGGGCGGGGAGATGGTAGCTGCTGTCGGTGTGAGGCGTTCGCTGCCACACATCCCCGGGGTGGGGGGGGGGGGGGGGGGGTGGAGTGGAGGGGGGAGGGGTGGGGTGGGGAGGGGGGGCTGCAGATCTATAGGACGGTTCAATGGGACGAGTCCTCACATCCAACGTCGGCGAGAAATAAGAAAACGGACAGTCGTCTGCAAACGTAGGGAACAAGACTTTCAACTGAGAGCTCTGGATGGATGGATTGATGGATGGATGGATGGATGGATGGTTGGATATATGCTGGATGGATGGTTGGATGGATGTTGAATGAGTTGATGGATGGATGATGGATGACTGGATGGAGAAATGGATGGATGGATAGAAGAATGAATCATGGATGGATGAATGGATGGGTGGATGGATGGAATGAGAAATTGATGGAAGGATGATGGATGGATGGATGGATGGATGTTGGATTCTTAGAATATGGACGGCCGGATGGATGGATAGAGAAATGGATGGATGATGGATATATGCTGGATGAATTGATGGAACAATTGATGTATGGCTAGAAGAATGAATACTGGATGGATGTATGGATGGATGGACTGAGAAATTGATGGAAGAATGGATGGATGTCACCCACTACCGGCGAAACTTTCCTGAAGCGGTGAAAATTTCTTGAAGCGGCGAAACTTTCCTGAAGCGCCAAAACCTTCCAGAACCGGCGAAACTTTCCTGAAGCGGCGAAACCTTCCAGAAGCGGCGAAACTTTCCTGAAGCGGCAAAACTTTCTTGAACCGGCGAAACTTTCCTGAAGCGGCGAAACCTTCCAGAAGCGGCGAAACTTTCCTGAAGCGGCGAAACTTTCCTGAAGCGGCGAAACTTTCCTGAAGCGGTGAAACTTTCCTGAACCGGCGAAACCTTCCAGAACTGGCGAAACTTTCCTGACGCGGTGAAACTTTCCTGAAGCGGCGAAACTTTCCTGAAGCGGCGAAGCTTTCCTGAAGCGGCGAAACTTTCCTGAAGCGGCGAAGCTTTCCTGAACTGGCGAAACTTTCCTGAACTGGCGAAACTTTCCTGAACTGGCGAAATTTTCCTGAAGCGGTGAAACTTTCCGGACACGGAACGGCAACAGAGTCAGTCATGTTCCACTTTCTCCTCTACTCACCATGTGTGTGTGTGTGTGTGTGTGTGTGTGTGTGTGTGTGTGTGTGTGTGTGTGTGTGTGTGTGTGTGTGTGTGTGTGTGTGTGTGGTAATTATCCAGCACTGGAGTCGGGCTATTAAACCCTGACGGTTGTGTGTTTACACGCCATCGTTGGCCTCACGCTGGCCAACACTAAATGAGCCAGTGTTGAGCCTCAGCTGTATAATCATGAATATTCATCTCCCGGCCTGTGAGAACCTCTGTGTGTGTGTGTGTGTGTGTGTGTGTGTGTGTGTGTGTGTGTGTGTGTGTGTGTGTGTGTTTGGCATCAGGGAAGCCATTACAATCAACTCAATCACAATCCGTCACTTGGTGTGGATAATAAGTCAAGTTGACAACAAGTCGACGTCTCAGAGCCTCAACAGAGGAACCATTGTTTCTGGAGCGGAAAAATAAATAAATAATAGAACAAAGACCCCCCCCCCACCCCCCTCCTGCAGTTCTACTGCTTCAAAGAGCAGAGCATGGGGGGGGGGGGGGGGTCGGGGGGTTATCTTTGTGGGTCCTGTGTAATGCTCTCTCTCTCTCTCTCTCTCTCTTTTGCTTTTACTCGTGCTTGATGAAAGTTCCGATTTGAAAGGCGGACAAAAAAAAATAAAAAAGAGATGCTTTGAAAGGCCTTTGTGCCACCTGGGGAAGAAGTATTGACCACAAACAACCCCCCCAACCCCCACCCACCCCAATGATGACACGCGCCTATTTACTCAGACACAAGGAAAGTAATGCAGTTTCCATGCAAATGCTCCCGTCTCACATTATTAATTACGTTTCCTACGTGAGAAGGCGACGACCCTCCGAGTCACTAAACTGCCACAACCTGAGTGTAAAAGAGTTACTCCCATAGTGCCGCTCCCACGAGACGCCGCCGCCCGCCCGCCGCCCGCCGCCCGCCCGCCCGCCGCCCGCTTACGGAAGAGGACTTAAACACGGCGCTCGTTGGTGTTTCATGGTAATTCGCGGTGGCAAGTGGAGCGGCGATGCTGCTCTGTGAGCAAAGCAGAGGGGGCAAGAGGAGGATTAGATAATCAAACAGTGTGCCACTTTAAATAATCTCCGGCTCCTCTGGGGGAGGCGAGACTTAAAGCCGGAGCCCTTCTGTTTTAATTGTCTGATTTTCCCGTCATTACAGTTGAGGGCCTCGGTAATTCAGTGCTTATTAAATATTCAGGAACCACACTGAGGGAAGGCAGGAGGCGAGGGGGAGGAGGGGGGGGGGGGGGGGGATGAAGGCAGAGAGAGAGAGAGAGAGAGAGAGGGAGGATGTGGCGGTGAGGGGAAGCATATTTGATCACTGCTTGATAAAATAAAAAAAAAACACCTATTTACTTCTGTACCGTCGACACATTCTTTTAATGTATATTGTCATATATTAGCACTTCAAAGCCGGTTTGAACGTCACACAGAAACGGAGATAAAACTGACATCACGGCGTGAAACAGGTTGTTGAATTAAACTGACGGGACAACGCTTCAGGTAAAAGCAGGAAAACGATGTCTGTTTCCACGGAAACACTGAAAACAATGCGGTGATTGTTTTTTGCATGTATGTATGGACGTTTTTTAACCAACCTTTTAAAAACGACTCGCCCAAACCGACATTTTCAGGGATGATTCGTCACCATCCCATAATATTCCGGGACGTAAATGTCCAATACAAAGCGGATGAGGGAGGTTTGCCTCATGGAGGAGGTCAGCGTCTGTTGCCATGGAGACGCTGCCCAGTTAGCGTCGACGTGCGCCAGCGGCAAACATGGCGGCGTTGATCGAAGGTCTAGATCAGGGGTGTCCAACATGCGGCCCGGGGGCCAGAAGCGGCTCGCCAGACGATCTAATCCGGCCGCCATGGGATTTAAAAAATTTTTTTTTTTAAAGTATAAATATGAAAACTGACAGAGGCGGATCTAAAAACACTCGATCGGCAAAACCGTCCTCGGTCAGAATTTGACTCCCGACATTAATGCAATCTGTGGAGGTCACATAACGCAACGCTTTTCACAATAAAACAATAAGTCCAATTTATGTGAAGTGATACTTTAGACACGTAAACTCAAAAAAATGTCCAGATGATGACAAATTGTTTTAATCCTGAATAAAAATACGATATCCAGATACAGATGACTGAGGGTTTTTTTGCAAATATAATAATATCTGATTTCCTTTAATATGTGTATTTCAGAATAGACGGGCAAATTCTTGCAGTTACAAAAGAATCAAAAGAAGGAAAGACTTTGCATTTAGGGTTATAGCTCTAGCTTACTTTAGCTCCGGAGCTCTCCGTGGTGCTGAAATGAGCCAGTCAGTCGTTTTAACCATCTCTAGTTCCACACTGAGTGACAGAGTGAATCTATTAATGGATCAGGCTGATTTGACTTACTAATGGAGCGATCTCGAAATTAAAAAAAAAATTAAATAAAGAAAAAGAGGAATCCTGACAGGTTAAAACTCCAGTGAAAGTCTTTAAAAGAATGAAAAGCACATTACGGCGATGAGACGGCACTCAAAATTCAGAATTCAGAATAATTAAGGGTCAAAGTTCAGACTGATGATTAATCGTGGTTTTATTATGTCAAGTGGTTGTGTTGTCTTGGTAATTTAGAGAATTCGTAGGAGACGCGTCAATAATCCACTGATTTCAGTCTCTTCCTTTGATTAAATAATGTGATTTTTTATTATTATTTTTTTTTAAAGACGTTTCTCCTCAACAAAGTATTTCCAACAAGTGTTCACCAGTAATTTGAAGGGAGTTTGGAATTTGGAAAACCAGGCCTCATCGCAACGTCTGATTACTGAGCTGGTTGATGTTGTTTATTAAAAAAAAAACAAACAGCGACTCGTTTCGTCGCCTTCCTGATCAACGGAGACGTGAAACAAGCAGCTCGTATTCATGAAACAGCAGCAGAACATTTAATATTTTTAAGAAAATACTAAGAAGTTAGTTCATTGTGAAATAAGAAGTTGTTTACACTCATTTGCTTTTTAAATCAACAATAAAAACAACAGCAAACACCAAAAGACTCCCGTTATCTTAATTATACTTTTGAAGCAGTGGAAACTAAAACTTTTGACCTTTTTTAAAAAATATTTGTTCAAAATGGAGTTTCCTTCTTTCTTCCTCATCTTTTTCATTTACTTCAGATTTATTTTTTCAATCCCTCTTGAACTTCTCATTTTTATCTCAGAGGCACTGTTTCATTGTGCTTTTATTTTCTTTTTTCTTGTTTTTACAGTCAATAATCTGTGAGACGTTTTGAATCGTACAAACCTGCATGAAAGAAACTAATAGTTTGATTAATTTGATTCTATTCTACTGTGATCTATATTTCAAAAGCTGATTTCAGGAGAAATGATCTTGTGTATTTGAAAAATGGTCAAATCAGTGGTAAAAAAAAAAAAGTTTATTATGCAAAAAAGCTAAGTCACTTTATTTTTCATGAAATTTAATTCAAATATTGAATTTGTTGTGCGGGTTTATTTGCATTTTACCAAAACTTTTAATTAATTCACAGACAAATACACGTTTATTTCATATAACTACAGCAAACTGTTACTTTTTTCTTATTTTTATCTTTTATTTTTTCACCATTTGTTTCCACATTCAGGATGACACTCCGGTAGATCAGGGGTCTACCGGAACGGTAAAATATTGCCATAATATTTATTTATGTATTTTTGTTATGGTTTAGAGCATACATGACGAAAATGTCTATATTTTCGCATAAAAACATACAATTCCAACCTAAAATGAGAACAACCTCAACATGAAACCAATTTTAAAGAAAGATTCCGGTGCAAAATACAATGAAATGTAAAAAATATAAAATAAATAAAGGTTCTATAGCTGTTGCATTGTGGGTGTTTTTTGTTTTTTTTTACAAAGGCACCGTGAGGCCGATATTCAACGTTTTTTGTTGTTGTTGTTTTTAAATCAGTGTTTTCATTGAAATGTGGATGATTTTCATGGTTTGTTGGGATCGGAGCCTTTTGACGCAGCGGTTATCATCGTTTGTCTCCAGTCGGTCCGGCTTGGAGACCCCCAATCCCCCCCCTCCCCCCCCAGATCCCTCCATCATGTGATCAGCAGACTTCACCTTTGACACAAAGCCTCAAAAAAAACAAAAAAACAGAAACAACTCTCCATCTCATCTCCCTCCGCCTCCTTGCTTTTCATCCCCCCATCACCTCCCCCTCCCCCCCCCCCTCCCTCCTCCCTCCCTGCAGAGCATTAGCTTGCAGTGGTCAGGCCGCCTGACAGCTGCTTCACCTGAAGAATATCAATCAATGTTGCCGTGGCGACGGACCCCGGCTAACCCCACCCCCTCCTCCTCCTCCTCCTCCATCACATCCCTCCTATACGTTGCTTTTCACATCCTGATTCAGACCCGGTTCAGTTTTAACTTCTTGAACTGATCCATTACTGGAGCGCCCGCCGCCGCCGCCGCCGCCGCCGCCGCCGCCGCCGCCGCCGCCGCCGCCGCCGCCGCCGCCGCTGCTGCTAATTTCTCCAAAACGTGTGACGAATCTGAGTTGCGGGACGCCAAGACGTCTGCGGCCGTCACTCCGGCGTGAGCCGGGCGGACAGGCGTGGGATGGACGGAGTGAAAACTGTACAAATCAAGATGCTGGATGCGGGAGACTAATCACCGCTAAGGACTCGCGCCTTCGGGAAAAGTTAGCGGTGAAATCCTGTTGGCATCCAGTGACGCGCTCAAGTCTGAGTCAGACGCCAAGCTTAAGAATTTTTTTTTTTTTTTAAATCCCCCCCCTTGATTACGTGTCACACCCTTTTATCATCACGGCCCATTCTGATGGAATTACACCTTATTTTTAGTTAAAAAGACGTAAAATGTGAATTGGTTTGACGGCGGTCTAAATTAGAGGCGTATTGCAGCGCCGTGATAGATTATCTGCTGTCAACAGGTTGGGAGGACGTATTCATGCACCCTTATTTAGTTTTAATGTGTTTTCTGCGATTGTATTGAAGAAGTGATGGAGGCAAAAATAAAAATAAAAACTAACTTGTATATAGATACAAACCTCTGTTTGTCTTCTTTCTGGTGTTTTTATTTATATATTTAATTCTATAGATATCATATACGGTCGAGGACAGGGGTGTCAAAACTTGCCCGCAAGAGACGAAAACAACAAATAAATGGTTCATTTTTTTAAAAAAGCACTACTTTTCGAATAAACTTTTATAAGAGTAGCAGAAACGACACAACACTGAGATATTGTTGTTATCAAACAAGTCATGAATTTGCAAAAAAAACATAATACAGGCGTATAACTGTATTTTGCAGCAGAGGAGTTTCATTAAAACTGCCTGTATGTTGAGGTTGTACTCATTTTCTGCAGTAATTGTTTGTTACTTTTTGCAAAAATGGAGACATTTCCATCATCTATGTAACAAGAAAGGCTTAAATTTAAAGGTTATTATGGAACAATTTGACCAGTTATTGTGAGCAGCTCTGCTAAATATTGTCCAGAGCTACAGAAATAAGGTTTAATTTAATTTCACTCCACACACACTGGATTATATCAATCAATCTCAATCAATCTTTATTTATATAGCATTTTGACATTATGGAACGTCACATTATGGAACGTTACATTATAGAACGTGACATTATGGAACGTGACATTATGGAATGTTACATTATGGAACGTCACATTATGGAATGTTACATTATAGAACGTCACATTATAGAACGTCACATTATGGAACGTGACATTATGGAACGTGACATTATGGAATGTTACATTATAGAACGTCACATTCTAGAACGTTACATTATAGAACGTTACATTATGGAACGTCACATTGTGGAACGTTACATTATGGAACGTTACATTATAGAATGTCACGTTATAGAACGTTACATTATGGAACGTTACATTATGGAATGTTACATTATAGAACGTAACATAATGGAAGGTCACATTATAGAACGCTACATTATGGAACGTTACATTATAGAATGTCACATTATAGAATGTTACATTATAGAACGTTACATTATGGAACGTCACATTATGGAATGTTACATTATAGAACGTTACATTATGGAACGTCACATTATGGAACGTTACATTATAGAATGTTACATTATAGAACGCTACATTATGGAACGTTACATTATAGAATGTTAAATTATGGAACGTTACATTATAGAACGTAACATAATGGAACGTTACATTATGGAAGGTCACATTATAGAACGTTACATTATGGAACGTTACATTATAGAATGTTACATTATGGAACGTTACATCATAGAATGTTACATTATGGCTTTATTTAAAGCCTTTAAAAGCAAGGTTTTTTTTTACATTTTCTAATTCTTAAAAATTGTTGCTTTCTCTTCTGTGAGAGCAGAAACAACAGACAAAACCGTCGGTGTTATTGGAGAAGCCGCGTCGTTATTGGAAACCCTTGTTTTGTCTGATTGTATCGCTTGGCAACGATTCCTCTTGGACGGGCAAACTGTCAGGAGACCGATCGGAGCCCTCCCTCTAATTGCACCAATCTACCTCCCATCGCCACCCCCCCACTTCCCCACTTCCCCACTCCCCACTCACCCCCCCCCACCAAAACATGGCCGCCGAGCGGCAGAACGACTCCCCGCAGGCCCGCCATGGCTGGCGGCGCTGCCAGGGCCCGCCGGCGGAGGGTTAAGTAAATATTGGGCGAAGCAGCTGCTCTGGGAGTGGCGTCGTCTGCCGGGTGTCCCGGCCCGGTATAAATCACACGCTGCAATTAGTGCCACGCCGTCCCCCTGCCCTCGTTAAACAACCCCCCCCCCCCCCCCCCCCCCCCCGCCCGCCGAGGAGAGCCCGTAAACAGCAGCCAGCACGGGGGAGAAGAGAGGTGGGCGGGTGGGGGGCAACAAGCGCCTCTTCTTTTTTTTTTTTTTTAAGACTTTTACATGTTATTTACTCCTGTAATCAGCCTTTATTTACATTGCAAACGTCTCCCGGCGATGTAAACGACGATAAACGTGTTGATCGGAGACGTCCACTAAGTGGAAACTTGACAAAATGACAAAAAGTCACGAAAAGTAGCAGTTAAAACGAATAAAAATCAGATTCAAACACAAATGTTTGAACGCGAGTCATTTAAAGCAAAAGAAATATAGAGATTTGACTTCTTTAATTCCCCTTTATTTGAATAAAACTCTCACTTTATTTGCTAATTAACCTTCGTAGAGACGAATCTTTAGTCTGTGATGTATTTTTTTGCAAAGCGACTAAGATAAATAAACCTCGTGACTCGATTCCGGCTTTTGTTCGCCGACGGCTACAAACAAACTGGAGGAATCAGCAGCACTTTCTCTCTCACAGGGATTTACTCTCTTTTTTTTTTTTCTCTCCACCATATCTGCGCTTTAAAAAGCCGCTTTGAGGTTCAGAAAGTAGAAAAACATAAAAGCGTAAATGAAAAGAGCGACGGAGGTTTTCTGGTAGTTTACCAAACTCACCGCCAAAGTTAATTCAAGTTCATTCAAACTTTCAGCTTCAGATTGTAGAGAAGAGAGAATCAAAACAGGAAGTTTGGACGCAATGCAGCTACGCGTCATTCAAATTGATAAATAAATAAATAAATACAAACAAAGTGCAGCCTGACCTCAGTTTCTAAAACAAAAACATCTTTGATCACAGCAGTTTTGGTTTCGACTTAATTAATCGTGTTTCTGGTTTTGTTTAATGTCACCAGGTGGATGATTCAGGGACGTCATATAATCACACGTCTGTGACGGAAAAATACATAGAATTGTTGCATGTTAAGTAAAAAAAACAAACTGATTTGTTGATGTTTGAGAATAAATATTATAATGTATTGTCTTTTTTTAAATAAAAAATATATTGAATTTAATTCAATATCTCAACATCTTGTTTTATTTTCAATATATTTAAAAATTGGTTCATTTATTTATTTACTCATTCAGAATTTTCACTTTTTTAAAACTTTGTTTTAACTTTTCTTTATTTTCTTTTTTTAAAACTTTGTCAGTTTTTGCTTTAGATTTAAACACAAATTCTTTATTTTCCTACTTTTTTTTTCTTACCATTTCAAACGGTAAATATTTTCCCTTAACTTCACCTGAATGTATTTTTTTTAAGTATATTTTTACCTTGTTTTTTCTTTTCTATTCTTTTTTTTTTTTACCACTTCCACTTTAATTTCAAACAAAAAGTCTGTATTTCTCAACTTTATCCAACTTTTTTTTTGTATTTTCGGCTTATTTTTCAATATTTTGACACAACATCCTGGCTTCCTTTTTTTAATTTAAACTTTACTTACATTCTTATTCTTCACGACGCGAACCCGTCGAGTCCCGATGTAAACAAACGAGGATGAAAGGCGACGCAGGCCGAGACGGATCGTAGATCAAAGATCGCACCTCCGCTCCTCCGACCCGACGGAGCGCCGCCTTTAATTTATGACGCGTGATCTGAGAAGCGATAATCAATGATCACTGAGCTGATTTTAATTTTTTTTTTTATCATTCATCAGCCGTGATCTAAGTAGCCAATTAAACCTTCGATGTAATTAGCCGACAACGGCTCGCCAAATACACACACACAAAAAAAAAAAAAAAAAAAAGCCCAGCGGCTGGCGAGAGGCAGAAGAAATAGCCATCAGCACCCCTATTACCATATTGCTCTAAATTACCACAATCACCGGGGGAGCATTTAACATGCCACCACCCAGCGGAGGGGAAAAGACAGAGAGAGGGGGAGAGAGGGAGAGGGAAAATGGTGGTGGTGGGTGGTTGGGTGTGGGGTGGGGGGGTGAGGAGGGGGTGGGGGGGTAGAATGAATGCAAGTGATTTACATTTCTGCTCAGTCTTTGTGATTGTGCAACCAGTTGCTGTTGTGTCCGGGGTGATTAGGACGTAATGAGAGTGTAATTGGAGACGGGGCAGGTTTAGAGGGACGGAGAGAGACAGAGAGACAGAGGGACAGACAGAGAGAGAGAGAGAGACAGAGGGACAGACAGAGAAAGAGACAGAGAGACAGAGCGAGAGACAGAGGGACAGACAGAGAGAGAGACAGAGAGAGAGACAGAGGGACAGACATAGAGAGAGACAGAGAGACAGAGAGAGAGCGAGACAGAGAGACAGAGAGAGGACAGACAGACACAGAGACAGAAAGAGAGAGAGACAGAGGGACAGAGAGAGAGACAGACAGAGAGAGAGAGACAGAGAGACAGTGGGACAGACACAGAGACAGACAGAGAGAGAGAGAGAGAGACAGAGGGACAGGAGGGACAGACAGAGAGAGAGACAGACACAGAGACAGACAGAGAGAGAGGCTCAGGTGCTGAAGGACTTGTCCTCCACTGCGAACGCTACCTGAATGCCACTTAGAGACGAGGAGGAGGAGGTGGAGGAGGAGGAGGTGGAGGAGGTGGGTGGACTGATGTGTGGGTGGGGGGATGGGGCAGGTGGAGGACGCTGGTTAGCACTGAGAAGGACTGCTGTCTCTGCACATTTTGCGGCTTTATTCTGCTCTGGAAAAAAAAAAAAAAAAAAGAACGACAATTGTGCAAAAGCCCTGAAAACCCCCCCCTCCCCCCCCCCCCCCACCTTCCTCCTCCTCCTCCTCTTCCTCCCGACGATTTCTCTTGTCTCTGTCAGCCGGAGACAGACTCTCCTGTTTCGGTGCATTGTGAGCGGGAGAGAGAGGCGGGAGAGGCGGGAGAGGTGAGCCGGTTACCGTGGGCAACCAGGAGAGTGACTCTTAGGCATATGCACGGGGAGGTGGAGGTGGACGGGGGGGGGGGGGGGGGGGGGGGGGTGGGGGGTTTGGGGGGGGGGGTAGCAGATCAGAGGAGGTGTCAGTGGGTTACTGCGCGCAGAGAGGAGCTCGAAACAAAAGGAGCTGTCTTTTGAATGGCGGCGGCGCCGATTGGACTGTCAGCGCTTCCTCCTAACAACCTCACTTAGCCGGCTCGCCGGCGGCGCTCCCAGACACTTCCTCCTCCTCGCCTCCTCCGTCTCTCGCCTCCGCCGTCGCTCTCAGAACTCGGCACATGCCGCCGCCGCCTGCCCGGGTGAGAACCCGGCGAGGAATCCAACCAAAAAAACCCCGCCATCTCCATTATTGAAGCGCCACCGGTCGATTCCCGGACGTCGGCGGAGAAAGAAGCGGTTTCGCCGCGCTTGCGATCCCCGTCGTTTGTTCAATTCAACCTTCAGATGAGACGTCGACGTACACAACGGGGGAACGCGGCTCGGAAATCTATAGGTCTATGGCCCAGGTTTCTCCTGCTGCTAGCGTCAGTAGCTTCTAGTTCTATAGGTCTATGGCCCTGCTCCTCCTGCTGCTAGCATCAGTAGCTTCTAGTTCTATAGGTCTATGGCCCTGCTCCTCCTGCTGCTAGCGTCACAGGCTTCTAGTTCTATAGGTCTATGGCCCCGCTCCTCCTGCTGCTATCGTCAGTAGCTTCTAGTTCTATAGGTCTATGGCCCAATTCCTCCTCCTACTAGCATCAGAAGCTTCTGCAGCTTCTAAGAAGTCTATATTTTCCACAAAAAAAACAAACAGTTACTGCAGAAGACGATTACAATCTCAATATAAAGTCAATTTTAATGAAACCTTCTGGTGCAAAATAGAGTGAAATTATAAAAAAAAAAAAAACCTTCAGGACTGGAGCTTCTTGATTTTGTTTGACACTCCTGCTCTAAAACGTTTTTCAATGCAGACACAGGGAAAACAAACCAAATATACAATCTGAACGTCCCTCAAAGGGTTTGTGAGAATTAAAAAAAAAATTAACGATCAACCGCCAGAAAAAACAAAACATTCCAAGTGAGTTTCCACATGAGAGAAAAAGAGGTTTAGAGTTAACGGCAAGTAAATACGTTTATAGACGCCAAACTTTAAAAACTTCACATCCTCGTTCTTTCACTCCACTTCAGTCGCGCGACTAAAAATGAATCGCATGAATCATGCGACGGGGGCGCCGCATCCAAAGACACCTGGATGACGCGTCTCGTTCTCTGCTGGTCGAAGAAGGAACGCTGATAAACAACCTGGAGGCCTAATGAAGTTCCCTTCATGATGTCATCAGGGGCATTCAGAGAGCTGCAGAACTCAAGTACCCTGGTTTCCAAGGCTGGCAGCGCCCTCGGCTACTCGCGGAGAAACCGAGCCTCCAAAACTCCTCCTGAATGTTGATGCGGCAAACATGAACCCCCCCATCCCTGCCCCCCCCCCCCCCCCCCCCCCCCCGCCACTATGTGAACCTGACAGTTCTTTTTTGTTTTTGTTGTCATGAGCCCAATTAGCCTCTCTCCTCCGGCCGGAGGCACGGCGACTCTCCCTGGCCTGTTGTTGGAGGCGAGTCGGGGGTGGGAGGGGGGGGGTGGGTGGGGGTGGTGGGGGGGTGAGATAGCGAGTAGCCTCTGACCTCATGACAGGGGCCCGCGGAGAAACAGGCTGCCGGAGACAAAACAGAGCCACGGGGGTGGGTGTAATGAATATGCTGCCCCCTGTGGTGGGGATGACCTTATAAACAACAACAAACTGTCACTGTGGCCGGGCCTGCTGGGAGCTGCCCTCTGCGCAAGGGCACATGGCCCCACGACTCCGCTGGACAGGACGGGCCGCTGCTCGCCGAGGACGCTGCCATCAGGCGCCATGACGCGGGGACAAGCTCCGGCCGCCGCCGCCACCGCCGGTTCCCGCCGGCGTCTCTCTCTCTCGGCGACAGACGGAGCATTTAAAGCTTCACCTGCGGCTCGCGGCCGTTTTCGCTTCGCAAGCAGAAGACGGCGCCGCGGCGTCTCTCTCTCTCTCTCTCTCTCGCTCTTCCCCCGCCGCCAGTTATTTGTTGCATTTACCCGACGAGATCATCAAAAGTCCCGCCCGGCGTCGGCGTCGGCCGGCGGCTAGCCCCCACCGCGCGGCGTAGCGCAGCGCTAAGTGACTGCTTTTATTATACAAGACAAGCTACGCCTGCCATCGCTGTGATCTCAGCCAGGCGTTGGAATCAAACGGCAGAGGAGAGACGTCCTCGTGTTTCAAGGGGGACTTTCATGTCACCGTGAAGGAGACGGGGGAAGTGCGGCGGTGGCGGGCGGCGGTGGCGGCGGCGGCGGCGGGTTAGAAGTCAGAGCGAGGCATATGGCATCTCAAGTTTTTTTTTGGGGGCAACGAGAGCTGACAGGTTAACTGAACATTTGGCGGGGGGGGGGGGGGGGGGGGTATCGAGTGGCGGGGGTGCATGGGGAGATGAAGGGTGTGTGTAGGTGTGTAGGTGTGTGTGTGTGTAGGTGTGTGTGTGTGTTGGCTGGGAGGAGTAGGTGGGCGAGGCTGCTAAACACTCCCATCTGTTCGTATCCCGAGGCACTTCCAGGGCAGTTAGCTACTGTCTTATGCAGATGAGGTGTCGGCGGCGCCGGCTCCTTCCACTTACAGCTGGTAAATAATGATATAAATATATAAATATATTTGAATAATAGGATTGACGGGACGGGACGGGGTGGGGGTGGGGGGGGGTGAGCAACTGTTTCCAAGCAATGATCACAGCTCTTCGCCGTAAACTGCGTCCTCATTAGAGTTGTGTTTCCTGTGGGTGGCGGCGGTGGGCGGCGGCGGCGTCCAGGAGGGCGATCTGCTTAACGGGGTTCCTTCGTGAACACCGACGGGCCTCATGCGAGGCTACGTCCGGCGCTTCACGTTCCCGCCGAGGACTTTCTGCTCATGATTGACATGCGGAGACACTCAACCTGCACAGGAAGCCAAAGCTGTTTGCTGATTTTGTGGAATTATTTCAAAAGTTCAGTGTAATGTTCAATACGTTTCTTTTTTTTTTTTTTTTTAGACTTTTAGATAAAAAGGTGAGCAAAGCAAATAACCCGTCCACTAAAAACAGAACTGAAGCAAAAAAAAATAAAAAAAATAAAGCAAAAAATAAAAAATAATTTTTTTTTTTTAAATTTAATAAATAAATATATATAAATAAATAGAATAAAAAATAAAGAATAAATAAAATAAAACAGATTTCTATTATCTTAGCAAATATTACAACTAAAATGTATCGTATTTACTCTAATATAACCTTTTTCATTTTGCTACTTTAGCAACAATATTTTCCTTAAAGACAAACAAAATATGGCTAATTGTGTGTACGCAAGATCATAACTGCAAACATATTGTGCATCAACACCAAGTTTTAACTTCAGTGGGAAAGTAACTGGGAAAAGTAATTTGGGAAATCTTCCCACAAGAAAAAAAAAAAAAAGTTTTTTAAAGTTAGTGAAAACGGAAAACTATTGTGTTTTTTGTGTCTGTTTACACAACAGCTGTGCTCAGAGTCACTGAACTTGGTAGTTTTATTTTGACAGTCACCATAATAACAACCCAACTCGGTCGTCCGTCCACTAGAACGTCTCTGTTCTCCCATTGTTTATCTTTACAGCGTATTATTCTCTGCCTGTAAATCCACGTCGCTTCATCAACAGCACCCCCTAGTGGCCCAACACGAGAACTGCATCATTTTCACCATTTCTGCGATGAGAAACAACGTTTCACACATCTTATCTCATTCTTCAATTGAAACGTTTAAATCTCTTAAGTTTTGCCGTGACACAATAAAACCGGGATTCCGTCGGGGGACAAAGAGCGACATCATGAGCTGCAGTTACGACGCAACATGTCAATATTGTTCCCGGTGGGATTTTTGGGCTGCGACTGTCAAACTAGCGCCAAAGATATGAGCACTTTTAATCTCCTAGTCCATCTTTATTGACTCTATGCTCGAGGCATATCAAGAACAAGGGAGTGATACATTAATCCCGAGTCATTTTAATCTCCTCACACACACACACTCACACACACACACAGTGCAGTAGGTTGTTTATTCTGCCGGGGCCACATTTGCATGTCCCACAGCGGATGTTAATCTGCCGGCGGTCCACGCTGCCGTTACAGGATTTTTCTAAAGGCACATCCACGGTCCCTCAAACGCTGATTTTCACCAACGTACACCGGGGGGCCGCCGGCACAGCGAGCGAGGGGGGGTGGAGGTGGGGGGGTGCAGGGTGGAGGCTAGGGGGGTAATTGAGCGCGATTCTTGAGTCACCCACGTCCCCGGTTTTAGACGCAGTCATGTCATGTGTGTGCGCTCCCACTAAATGATAGCATATTCAAATGAGGATAAGGAGCTTTTGATGGAGTGAGGGGAGGGGAGAGAGAGAGAGAGAGAGAGAGAGAGATTGAAGAAGTAGAAGGGAGAAAAAAAAAAGCAAAGCCCCGACTGATTTGAATCTGGTAAACTGTCAGAGAGAGGGATTACCCCACCAAATCCCCGGCGAAAATAGAGGCCGGAGTTATTTACTAGCCTTACAACCAGCTGCAAACCATCTGTACTTAATTGTAAGACACAAACTTCATGAAGATCAACGGGGATTTGGCCACAAAGCCTCTTAGCGCCGACGAATTGGTGCTTCGAGAAGAGTACCGACGCTCGGGCTCGTCGCATGTGTGCGTCGGAGGACACGGACCCGGCGGTCTTGCGTGGTCCCCCCCCCCCCACCACCACCACCACCACCACCACCACCACCACCCCAACTCCACCCCCGAGGGCGTCACGACATCAGGATTTTCCCAAAGTGGGCCTCGTAAACAACTCGACGAGCCAGATCGATGCCGACACACACACACACACTGCACACACACACACACACACACACACACACACACACACACACACGCACGCACGCACACACACACACGCGAGTGGCCACGGCCGGCATCAAAACATTTAATTGGCTTGAGCGTCGGGGCCTTTCAGCATGAGGCCACTCATTAGCTCCCCGATTAGGCATGTAAGTGGCCTAGTGGCCCACACTCAGCTGTAGATGTCCGCCCCGCAGGGCAGTGCCCCCCCCCCCCCCCCCCCCCAACCCGGTAAAGGAAAGGAAACAAAAAAAAAAAAAGAAGAAGAAAAAAACCTGCATGTGGCATTGTTTAATGTAGGTCGTGGTGCATTATGTTGTTCTTGGCAGCCGTCTGAAGACGGGAGATAAAGGTCCCGTCCAAAGCCACTGAATGGCAGGTAGCCAGCGTAATCCTATTTAACAAGATCTGGGGCCGAATCGAGGGGTGGGGGGGGGGGGGGGGGGGGTCACGCGAGGGAGGAGCCCCGTCGGGGTCAGACTGCGGCTTTGTGGGCGTCGCGCTCCCAAAAAGATTGTGCTTTTTTTCTCTACACAAACAGTTAAGACGCCGCCCCGCTTTTTTTTTTTTTTTTTTAAACCACGTCTGCTTCGCCACCGATAAGAGAAACGCGTGCACGTGGAGAGATGAATGATTCAACCCCGTCCTGGGACAGATAAAACAACAACGACGTCCTCCAGGTGGACATTTTCTCTTCCATGTACGTCAGATTTAGCCCAGTTAGAAGCGATTTCATCAACATTCATTGATTTGACGCCTCATTAAATATTATGTAAAAAAGAAAAACACATTTGTTGCTAATGTTTTTCCCCAATACAAGTCGGAGAAATCACTCCTGGAAACCTGCAGAAAAACATTCAAAAGTAGTAAAAAAAACAAATTTGTATTAAATAAAAGAAATTGACCTGTAACACAACGAGCTATAGTGGCGTTTATGTGGGTTTTTTTTTACGATCCACAAGCGTATTTCTAAGAAAATTCACAGACGGGTCACCCAAGAACGAATACCGTGGCATCTAAGCCGCTGGCCGCTTTAACTCATTTATTTTCTTCCACTGTGCTAATTCCTCCCATCTCCATATGTTAAAGGGCGAGGAGGGAGGGAGGGAGGGAGGGAGGGGGGGAGGGAGGGGGGGGAGGTCAGGGATTAGGCCATCCTGTCTGGACATACGCCCTCCTGTAATCACGCTGCCTGCTGCCGATGCGTTCGGGTGCAGCGTTGGGGTGTGGGACGTCGGACGCCCGGGGCCAAAGAGCACGACCAAAACAAAGCTCACAGGTCAAGTTGTTAAAAAAACAAAAAACAAAAACGTTGGCACAAAACTTCAGTGGAAAAAAAAAAAAAAGGTGAAAAGAAACTGTCATAATGCGATGGGTTCATATCTTAAATGTAAATTCTGAGTGTTTTACACGTTTTAGGAGGTAAAGATTTATTACTTCTTCAGAAAGGCCATAAAATATTTTATTTTATATAGAGAACAGGTATTTAAAATGACTGCTGGATTAAATTAGGAATACAGTACGATGCACCATAAGTACATTATTGTTTTTGAACAGTGTTTGCAACAACTTGCATATAAAACCAAAGTATCTGACAATTGGACTTCAGGTCATCCACATCAGCGACGCCAAAGGATAAATCCAAAAACAACACAAAACACTGACGAGTTATATATTTACCAGCTAGTTAGTGAGGACATGTTGGAACGAGAAACGTTACTGCAACATCCTTTAAAGTATAACAAGACGACGGACCTCCTCGTCTCATTTTCATCACGCTGAGAGCGATCTGACCGGAAGTTAATCCAACTCTTAGACAAGATGACGTGAAATTATTCTTACAGGAGAAAAAAAAAAAAGATGGTTAAATGAAGCGTTTCGGTGGTAATGAAGCAGAATATTGTCAAAAACGGGACATTTTATCCAGATTCTGAACCCAACCGGAGCTGAAAGAAGGAGTCTCTGCTGCTCACGGCCACATTACCACTCATTACCTCCACCCCCCCCCACACCACCACTCCCACACCACCACCACCACCACCTCTCTTCGTTAGCAGGTATATCTCCGATGGCCCATCTGCCAGACGCCAAAGCCACAGAAACACAGAGCAAACAAGGCAGAGAGGGAGATGGCCATTACATACAATGAAGGGTGTGTGTGTGTGTGTGTGTGTGTGTGTGGGGGGGGGGGTTAAATGCCCCCCCCCTGACCGGTCACTCACATAGGCGGCTCTTGTTTGCTCAGGCCCGACAAAGGAAGACAATACTGCCGCTGTAGCGCCGCTATTCTCCCGCAGATAAGGAGCCGCGGGTGCACCTGCCCCACGGAGCGTGCGTGTGTGTGTGTGTGTGTGTGTGTGTGTGTGTGTGTGTGTGTGTGTGTGGTGTGTGTGTGCACATGAGAAGGGATTCACACCGTCAACAATTGTATTTATTTATTTATATATATATTTTTAAAACGATTACTTTCCGATTCTGTCCACGTCTCCCTTCTGCATTAAAGACGCGTCGCTTTACTTAAATGTTTCACTCTTTCCATTTCTTTTTTTTCTTCCTCTCTCTTTTTTTTTTTTTTGATCAGCCCCTCTCTCCTGGAGAACCCGCAGCGTCGGAGCAACACAAGCGTGGATGCTGACACAAAATGGCTGCCTTGGACTGAAAGAGGCAGCAAGCCGGAGCGGCGGCGGCGGCGGCGGCATCCGCCAGCCGAACGCACTGCAACCCTTTTAACCCCCCCCTCTAACCCCCCCCCCCCCCCCCGCCCCCGCCCCTTGCTTCCTCACTCCTCATTGACAGAGGATTAGCAAATCGCCAGTATAACACCACTTGATTGCTTTTACCCCCCTTGAAGAGTTCCACAATATCAGCGTCACACCAAGACATAAAGGGGGGGGCGGGGGGGGGGGGGGGGGTCACGTAAACACAAGCACAGGTCGCCAAACTGGGATTAGATGGTGGAAATGTTAATCCTGGTTTGGGGGAAAAGGGGGGGGGGGGGAGTGAGGGGGGAGGAAACGTCTGCACCCCGAGAACCAGACCAGCAGATTGTCTCCAGCTTTTAACTCTCCTCCTCATGCACAAGGTCACATGACCTGGTTTCCATTTTGGAGCCGTGTGTGTGTGTGTGTGTGTGTGTGTGTGTGTGTGTGTGTGTGTGTGTGTGTGTGTGTGTGTGTGTGTGTGTGTGTGTGTGCAGGTGGAGCAACGACTCACACACACTCTGGATGCATGGCAGCAAACTGCACATGCAACGAGAGGCGGAGGGGAGAAGAAGTGAAAAGAGAAGAAGAAGCCGGCGAACATACAGTGAGCTTAATGGCCGCTGAGAGAGAGAGAGAGAGAGAGAGAGAGACAGAGAGAGAGAGAGAGAGAGAGAGAGAGAGGGAGCAGCTTATCTTCCCACCACAGCTAATATGAGCTTCTCAATTAGATGAAAGACTCGCTCCCTTTCTCTAATTTTTTTTTGTTCAATTTCTCCAGGCAATTTTATTTAGGGTGGGAGGAGCGGATGAGGAAAAGGAAAAAAAAAAAAAAAGGAACGAAGGAGGAGAGAGGAGCCGGTATTGGCGAGCGAGCGGCGAGTCCACAGCCGGCTGCAGCCAATCGGGCGGCGGCGACGGCGTCGACTCGGGCCCTCAGCAACAACACGACTATTTACTGTACGCAAGAGGAAAATCTATTTGAGGTTCATCACTGCTCATCTGACAACACACACACTACACACACACACACACACACACACACACACACACACACACACACACACACACATGCTGGGAAAGTCTGCAGCCATCAGACACAAATAGAAGAGAGTCGTGTAAATTTAGCTCGCACTCCGTATCGTCTCTCGCCGCCGCGGCGGCGGCGGCGGCGGCGTTGCGCTCGGCGGCGGCGACGTGAAAACGCCAAAGTCGGCTGAGCGGCGGCGTCACGTGCCGATCGAACACGTTTCCTTCCTCCTCCTATTCTGCACTATGGATTAACTGAGATTATGCAAAGGAGCCTTCATGCGTTGACTTCACTTTCATTTCTTTGTCCTGGATAGATTTTTTTTACACACACACATATACATACACACACACACACACACACGCACACACACACACACACACACACTCCTCTGCACGCTGGAACTAAAGGATTATGCGAGC